>NW_028164053.1:37500-55711 GCF_964263955.1 Coregonus lavaretus
AACGCTTCTTACACTCACATAGAAGGGGATTGTGGAGATATTCTGGGTTAGGGTTTTCAGAAAAGTTTAGAAAATATTTTTTTTACAGCTAAATCCGTCCTCCTAAATTACAATGCGTAGCATATGTTCTATTATAATGTATGTTAGCGTCCAGTATTTGTTCTGTTGTAATGTATGTGTGATGAGGTGGTGTTGAAAGAGTCAGGTGCAGGAGGGTAAATCACAGAATAACTGGCTTTAATCCGCAAAATACAGGTTTTACGCAGAAATGCGTCAAACACACTGCAGGGCACAAAACAGGCAAACTGGAAAAATACAAGGCAATACTCCCGTCGATACACAATACACGAGCTCCACCGAGCTTCACTAACCTCCACAAAAATGTGATTGACAATTGTGATGATGATTGGGGCGGCAGTGGTTAGTACTCCGGTGGCGACGAACGCCGAAGCCTGCCCGAACAAGGAGGGGAGGCAGCCTCGGCCGAAGCCTGCCCGAACAAGGAGGGGAGGCAGCCTCGGCCGAAGTCGTGACAGTATGTTAGGTTACAGTATTGTTCTGTTATAATGTATGTTAGGTTACAGTATTGTTCCCTGGGGTACAAAAATATAAAAATGCACATTATGTACCTTCAGAGCAGAGCAGTGGAGGCTCCTCAGAGGAGGAAGGAGAGGACCATCCTCCTCAGAATATCATAAAAATAAAAATGGTAAAACATTGAAAAAGTTATCCCTTTTAGATAAAACTATACTAAATATATTCACGTCAGCAAATAATTGATTAAAACACACTGTTTTGCAATTGTCTACAGTAGCCTCAACAGCACTCTGTATGGTAGCACTATGGTGTAGCCGGAGGACAGCTAGCTTCCATCCTCCTATGGGTACATTGACTTCAATACAAAACCTAGGAGGCTCTCGGTTCTCACCCCCTTCCATACAGTGGCTTGCGAAAGTATTCACCCCCGTTGGCATTTTTCCTATTTTGTTGCCTTACAAACTGGAATTAAAATGGATTTTTGGGGAGTCTGTATCATTTGATTTACACAACATGCCTACCACTTTGAAGATGCAAAATAGTTTTTATTGTGAAACAAACAAGAAATAAGACAAAAAAACGGAAAACTTGAGCGTGCATAACTATTCACCCCCCCAAAGTCAATACTTTGTAGAGCCACCTTTTGCAGCAATTACAGCTGCAAGTCTCTTGGGGTATGTATCTATAAGCTTGGCACATCTAGCCACTGGGATTTTTGCCCATTCTTCAAGGCAAAACTGCTCCAGCTCCTTCAAGTTGGATGGGTTCCTCTGGTGTACAGCAATCTTTAAGTCATACCACAGATTCTCAATTGGATTGAGGTGTGGGCTTTGACTAGGCCATTCCAAGACATTTAAATGTTTACCCTTGAACCACTCGAGTGTTGCTTTAGCAGTATGCTTAGGGTCATTGTCCTGCTGGAAGGTGAACCTCCGTCCCAGTCTCAAATCTCTGGAAGACTGAAACACGTTTCCCTCAAGAATTTCCCTGTATTTAGCGCCATCCATCATTCCTTCAATTCTGCCCAATAGAAATACAATATGGATGGTGTTAAGAGATAGATGGGAGGTGTTGAATGGAGCTGAAGGATGGGACTAATAACAACAACTAATAACAACAATATAACTAATGTAAAGCATACTGTGTCCATAATAAGTATATAGGTTATAGGTTGAGAGCTTTTGTGAAAGAGCACAGTTAGAAAAATATGGCATATAGAAGCAAACCAGATGGACATCATGAAAATGATTGATGGAAGTTCAGGAGTAAAAACAAACAAAATATAATTATTGTAGAATTTGACTGTGTCCATAAAATGTATATAGTATGTATGGGCTGGAAGTAGAGGCCTAAGCATTGTTGTTCACTAGTTTACTCCAATTGGGGAAGGGGTGGTGGGGTTGGAAAGTAATGAAGGGAAATATAATTTTTAAAAGGATATGTGTGTATGGATGTATATATGTATATATACAGTGGGGAGAACAAGTATTTGATACACAATCCAGAAAATCACATTGTATGATTTTTAAGTAATTAATTTGCATTTTATTGCATGACATAAGTATTTGATACATCAGAAAAGCAGAACTTAATATTTGGTACAGAAACCTTTGTTTGCAATTACAGAGATCATACGTTTCCTTTAGGTCTTGACCAGGTTTGCACACACTGCAGCAGGGATTTTGGCCCACTCCTCCATACAGACCTTCTCCAGATCCTTCAGGTTTCGGGGCTGTCGCTGGGCAATACGGACTTTCAGCTCCCTCCAAAGATTTTCTATTGGGTTCAGGTCTGGAGACTGGCTAGGCCACTCCAGGACCTTGAGATGCTTCTTACGGAGCCACTCCTTTGTTGCCCTGGCTGTGTGTTTCGGGTCGTTGTCATGCTGGAAGACCCAGCCACGACCCATCTTCAATGATCTTACTGAGGGAAGGAGGTTGTTGGCCAAGATCTCGCGATACATGGCCCCATCCATCCTCCCCTCAATACGGTGCAGTCGTCCTGTTCCCTTTGCAGAAAAGCATCCCCAAAGAATGATGTTTCCACCTCCATGCTTCACGGTTGGGATGGTGTTCTTGGGGTTGTACTCATCCTTCTTCTTCCTCCAAACACGGCGAGTGGAGTTTAGACCAAAAAGCTCTATTTTTGTCTCATCAGACCACATGACCTTCTCCCATTCCTCCTCTGGATCATCCAGATGGTCATTGGCAAACTTCAAACGGGCCTGGACATGTGCTGGCTTGAGCAGGGGGACCTTGCGTGCGCTGCAGGATTTTAATCCATGACGGCGTAGTGTGTTACTAATGGTTTTCTTTGAGACTGTGGTCCCAGCTCTCTTCAGGTCATTGACCAGGTCCTGCCGTGTAGTTCTGGGCTGATCCCTCACCTTCCTCATGATCATTGATGCCCCACGAGGTGAGATCTTGCATGGAGCCCCAGACCGAGGATGATTGACCGTCATCTTGAACTTCTTCCATTTTCTAATAATTGCGCCAATAGTTGTTGCCTTCTCACCAAGCTGCTTGCCTATTGTCCTGTAGCCCATCCCAGCCTTGTGCAGGTCTACGATTTTATCCCTGATGTCCTTACACAGCTCTCTGGTCTTGGCTATTGTGGAGAGGTTGGAGTCTGTTTGATTGAGTGTGTAGACAGGTGTCTTTTATACAGGTAACGAGTTCAAACAGGTGCAGTTAATACAGGTAATGAGTGGAGAACAGGATGGCCAAAAAGCTCAATTTTAGTCTCATCTGACCAGAGTACCTTCTTCCATATGTTTGGGGAGTCTCCGACATGGCTTTTGGCGAACACCAAACATGTTTGCTTATTTTTTTCTTTAAGCAATGGCTTTTTTCTGGCCACTCTTCCGTAAAGCCCAGCTCTGTGGAGTGTACGGCTTAAAGTGGTCCTATGGACAGATACTCCAATCTCCGCTGTGGAGCTTTGCAGATCCTTCAGGGTTATCTTTGGTCTCTTTGTTGCCTTTCTGATTAATGCCCTCCTTGCCTGGTCCGTGAGTTTTGGTGGGCGGCCCTCTCTTGGCAGGTTTGTTGTGGTGCCATATTCTTTCCATTTTTTAATAATGGATTTAATGGTGCTCCGTGGGATGTTCAAAGTTTCGGATATTTTTTTATAACCCAACCCTGATCTGTACTTCTCCACAACTTTGTCCCTGACCTGTTTGGAGAGCTCCTTGGTCTTCATGGTGCCGCTTGCTTGGTGGTGCCCCTTGCTTAGTGGTGTTGCAGACTCTGGGGCCTTTCAGAACAGGTGTATATATACTGAGATCATGTGACAGACCATGTGACACTGAGATTGCACACAGGTGGACTTTATTTAACTATTTATGTGACTTCTGAAGGTAATTGGTTGCACCAGATCTTATTTAGGGGCTTCATAGCAAAGGGGGTGAATATACTGTATATGCACGCACCACTTTTCCGTTATTTATGTTTTAGAATTTTTTGAAACAAGTTATTTTTTTCATTTCACTTCACCAATTTGGACTATTTTGTGTATGTCCATTACATGAAATCCAAATAAAAATCAATTTAAATTACAGGTTGTAATGCAACAAAATAGGAAAAAACGCCAAGGGGGATGAATACTTTTGCAAGGCACTGTAACAGACTCCCATCCAGAGTGACACACAGAAGCAACCAGGGTCAACGCCCTGCTCAAGGGCACATCGACAGATCTCCCACAAGGTCAAAAACGGGGACCTGAACCAGCGATCCATGATCCCCCCCCACAGTTCCCCAAGAGCTGCCCCTCAACCTCCTTTATAAAGGCTTACATAAGAACACGTCCGCTGGCGTTCTGTATGTGACAATAAAGAGCTGTAATTAATATTGTAGCGACCTTAACCCAACACTGAGCCACCTAGTCAAGAGGTACGGACCTCTAGATGTAATGGTTAAGGTGTTAGCTTGACAGTCGCTGTACCCAGGTACGAGTCCCGGACGGGAGTATCCCCTGAATTCGCTACATTGGTGTCAGAAGTGGCATGGCAGCGAGGCATGTACACTTTAGGTACCTGAATAGAGAAGAGGTACATTTTTGCCATTTACAAGGAACACACGGTTTTGTCAGTGTGGTTGTACCTAAAAACGCAAATGTTTACCTTTTGGTACTTTTAAGTTATGAACTGCAAAGGTACAATTATGTACCTATAACCAATGCTACAATGGACACACCTTAAATGTGTGTTTTCGGGGATCCTGAGTGGCGCAGCAGTCTAAGGTCACTACAGACCCGGGTTCGATCCCTGGCTGTATCACAACCGGCCGTGATCGGGAGTCCCATAGGACGGCGCACAATTACATGGATCCATCATGCATCACTGTCCCCTGCTCCCCTTACATGGATCCATCACGCATCACTGTCCCCTGCTCCCCTTACATGGATCCATCATGCATCACTGTCCCCTGCTCCCCTTACATGGATCCATCATGCATCACTGTCCCCTGCTCCCCTTACATGGATCCATCATGCATCACTGTCCCCTGCTCCCCTTACATGGATCCATCATGCATCACTGTCCCCTGCTCCCCTTACATGGATCCATCATGCATCACTGTCCCCTGCTCCCCTTACATGGATCCATCATGCATCACTGTCCCCTGCTCCCCTTACATGGATCCATCATGCATCACTGTCCCCTGCTCCCCTTACATGGATCCATCATGCATCACTGTGTCCTGCTCCCCTTACATGGATCCATCATGCATCACTGTCCCCTGCTCCCCTTACATGGATCCATCATGCATCACTGTCCCCTGCTCCCCTTACATGGATCCATCATGCATCACTGTCCCCTGCTCCCCTTACATGGATCCATCATGCATCACTGTGTCCTGCTCCCCTTACATGGATCCATCATGCATCACTGTCCCCTGCTCCCCTTACATGGATCCATCATGCATCACTGTCCCCTGCTCCCCTTACATGGATCCATCATGCATCACTGTCCCCTGCTCCCCTTACATGGATCCATCATGCATCACTGTCCCCTGCTCCCCTTACATGGATCCATCATGCATCACTGTCCCCTGCTCCCCTTACATGGATCCATCATGCATCACTGTGTCCTGCTCCCCTTACATGGATCCATCATGCATCACTGTCCCCTGCTCCCCTTACATGGATCTATCATGCATCACTGTCCCCTGCTCCCCTTACATGGATCCATCATGCATCACTGTCCCCTGCTCCCCTTACATGGATCCATCATGCATCACTGTCCCCTGCTCCCCTTACATGGATCCATCATGCATCACTGTCCCCTGCTCCCCTTACATGGATCCATCATGCATCACTGTCCCCTGCTCCCCTTACATGGATCCATCATGCATCACTGTCCCCTGCTCCCCTTACATGGATCCATCATGCATCACTGTCCCCTGCTCCCCTTACATGGATCCATCATGCATCACTGTCCCCTGCTCCCCTTACATGGATCCATCATGCATCACTGTCTCCTGCTCCCCTTACATGGATCTATCATGCATCACTGTCCCCTGCTCCCCTTACATGGATCCATCATGCATCACTGTCCCCTGCTCCCCTTACATGGATCCATCATGCATCACTGTCCCCTGCTCCCCTTACATGGATCCATCATGCATCACTGTCCCCTGCTCCACTTACATGGATCCATCATGCATCACTGTCCCCTGCTCCCCTTACATGGATCTATCATGCATCACTGTCCCCTGCTCCCCTTACATGGATCCATCATGCATCACTGTCCCCTGCTCCCCTTACATGGATCCATCATGCATCACTGTCCCCTGCTCCCCTTACATGGATCCATCATGCATCACTGTCCCCTGCTCCCCTTACATGGATCCATCATGCATCACTGTCCCCTGCTCCCCTTACATGGAACCATCATGCATCACTGTCCCCTGCTCCCCTTACATGGATCCATCATGCATCACTGTCCCCTGCTCCCCTTACATGGATCCATCATGCATCACTGTCCCCTGCTCCCCTTACATGGATCCATCATGCATCACTGTCCCCTGCTCCCCTTACATGGATCCATCATGCATCACTGTCCCCTGCTCCCCTTACATGGATCCATCATGCATCACTGTCCTCTGCTCCCCTTACATGGATCCATCATGCATCACTGTCCCCTGCTCCCCTTACATGGATCCATCATGCATCACTGTCTCCTGCTCCCCTTACATGGATCCATCATGCATCACTGTCCCCTGCTCCCCTTACATGGATCCATCATGCATCACTGTCCCCTGCTCCCCTTACATGGATCCATCATGCATCACTGTCCCCTGCTCCCCTTACATGGATCCATCATGCATCACTGTCCCCTGCTCCCCTTACATGGATCCATCATGCATCACTGTGTCCTGCTCCCCTTACATGGATCCATCATGCATCACTGTCCCCTGCTCCCCTTACATGGATCTATCATGCATCACTGTCCCCTGCTCCCCTTACATGGATCCATCATGCATCACTGTCCCCTGCTCCCCTTACATGGATCCATCATGCATCACTGTCCCCTGCTCCCCTTACATGGATCCATCATGCATCACTGTCCCCTGCTCCCCTTACATGGATCCATCATGCATCACTGTCCCCTGCTCCCCTTACATGGATCTATCATGCATCACTGTCCCCTGCTCCCCTTACATGGATCCATCATGCATCACTGTCCCCTGCTCCCCTTACATGGATCCATCATGCATCACTGTCCCCTGCTCCCCTTACATGGATCCATCATGCATCACTGTCCCCTGCTCCCCTTACATGGATCCATCATGCATCACTGTCCCCTGCTCCCCTTACATGGAACCATCATGCATCACTGTCCCCTGCTCCCCTTACATGGATCCATCATGCATCACTGTCCCCTGCTCCCCTTACATGGATCCATCATGCATCACTGTCCCCTGCTCCCCTTACATGGATCCATCATGCATCACTGTCCCCTGCTCCCCTTACATGGATCCATCATGCATCACTGTCCTCTGCTCCCCTTACATGGATCCATCATGCATCACTGTCCCCTGCTCCCCTTACATGGATCCATCATGCATCACTGTCCCCTGCTCCCCTTACATGGATCCATCATGCATCACTGTCCTCTGCTCCCCTTACATGGATCCATCATGCATCACTGTCCCCTGCTCCTCTTACATGGATCCATCATGCATCACTGTCCCCTGCTCCCCTTACATGGATCTATCATGCATCACTGTCCCCTGCTCCCCTTACATGGATCCATCATGCATCACTGTCCCCTGCTCCTCTTACATGGATCCATCATGCATCACTGTCCCCTGCTCCCCTTACATGGATCCATCATGCATCACTGTCCCCTGCTCCCCTTACATGGATCCATCATGCATCACTGTCCCCTGCTCCCCTTACATGGATCCATCATGCATCACTGTCCCCTGCTCCCCTTACATGGATCCATCATGCATCACTGTCCCCTGCTCCCCTTACATGGATCCATCATGCATCACTGTCCCCTGCTCCCCTTACATGGATCCATCATGCATCACTGTCCCCTACTCCCCTTACATGGATCCATCATGCATCACTGTCCCCTGCTCCCCTTACATGGATCCATCATGCATCACTGTCCCCTGCTCCCTCTTCCCTCCAATGAGAAATGAATTCCGTTCTCCCTACATGCAGACAATGGGACATCAGCAGTGAGCTGACATGATTTAGACTGCCCCCGGGGGGGAACAATGTGTTCCTGTTCAGTTTATCAGCCCCCGGGGGGGAACAATGTGTTCCTGTTCAGTTTATCAGCCCCGGGGGGGGAACAATGTGTTCCTGTTCAGTTGATCAGCCCCGGGGGGGAACAATGTGTTCCTGTTCAGTTTATCAGCCCCGGAGGGGGAACAATGTGTTCCTGTTCAGTTTATCAGCCCCCGGGGGGGAACAATGTGTTCCTGTTCAGTTTATCAGCCCCCGGGGGGGAACAATGTGTTCCTGTTCAATTTATCAGCCCCGGGGGGGAACAATGTGTTCCTGTTCAGTTTATCAGCCCCGGGGGGGAACAATGTGTTCCTGTTCAGTTTATCAGCCCCGGGGGGGAACAATGTGTTCCTGTTCAGTTTATCAGCCCCGGGGGGGAACAATGTGTTCCTGTTCAGTTTATCAGCCCCGGAGGGGAACAATGTGTTCCTGTTCAGTTTATCAGCCCCGGGGGGGAACAATGTGTTCCTGTTCAGTTGATCAGCCCCGGGGGGGAACAATGTGTTCCTGTTCAGTTGATCAGCCCCGGAGGGGGAACAATGTGTTCCTGTTCAGTTTATCAGCCCCGGAGGGGAACAATGTGTTCCTGTTCAGTTTATCAGCCCCCGGGGGGGAACAATGTGTTCCTGTTCAATTTATCAGCCCCGGGGGGGAACAATGTGTTCCTGTTCAGTTTATCAGCCCCGGGGGGGAACAATGTGTTCCTGTTCAGTTTATCAGCCCCGGGGGGGAACAATGTGTTCCTGTTCAGTTTATCAGCCCCGGGGGGGAACAATGTGTTCCTGTTCAGTTTATCAGCCCCGGGGGGGAACAATGTGTTCCTGTTCAGTTTATCAGCCCCGGAGGGGAACAATGTGTTCCTGTTCAGTTTATCAGCCCCGGGGGGGAACAATGTGTTCCTGTTCAGTTTATCAGCCCCGGGGGGGAACAATGTGTTCCTGTTCAGTTTATCAGCCCCGGGGGGGAACAATGTGTTCCTGTTCAGTTTATCAGCCCCGGAGGGGAACAATGTGTTCCTGTTCAGTTTATCAGCCCCGGGGGGGAACAATGTGTTCCTGTTCAGTTTATCAGCCCCGGAGGGGAACAATGTGTTCCTGTTCAGTTTATCAGCCCCGGGGGGGAACAATGTGTTCCTGTTCAGTTTATCAGCCCCGGGGGGGAACAATGTGTTCCTGTTCAGTTTATCAGCCCCGGGGGGGAACAATGTGTTCCTGTTCAGTTTATCAGCCCCGGGGGGGAACAATGTGTTCCTGTTCAGTTTATCAGCCCCGGGGGGGAACAATGTGTTCCTGTTCAGTTTATCAGCCCCGGGGGGGAACAATGTGTTCCTGTTCAGTTTATCAGCCCCGGGGGGGAACAATGTGTTCCTGTTCAGTTTATCAGCCCCGGGGGGGAACAATGTGTTCCTGTTCAGTTTATCAGCCCCGGGGGGGAACAATGTGTTCCTGTTCAGTTTATCAGCCCCGGGGGGGAACAATGTGTTCCTGTTCAGTTTATCAGCCCCGGAGGGGAACAATGTGTTCCTGTTCAGTTTATCAGCCCCGGGGGGGAACAATGTGTTCCTGTTCAGTTTATCAGCCCCGGGGGGGAACAATGTGTTCCTGTTCAGTTTATCAGCCCCGGGGGGGAACAATGTGTTCCTGTTCAGTTTATCAGCCCCGGGGGGGAACAATGTGTTCCTGTTCAGTTTATCAGCCCCGGGGGGGAACAATGTGTTCCTGTTCAGTTTATCAGCCCCGGGGGGGAACAATGTGTTCCTGTTCAGTTTATCAGCCCCGGGGGGGAACAATGTGTTCCTGTTCAGTTTATCAGCCCCGGGGGGGAACAATGTGTTCCTGTTCAGTTTATCAGCCCCGGGGGGGAACAATGTGTTCCTGTTCAGTTTATCAGCCCCGGGGGGGAACAATGTGTTCCTGTTCAGTTTATCAGCCCCGGAGGGGAACAATGTGTTCCTGTTCAGTTTATCAGCCCCGGGGGGGAACAATGTGTTCCTGTTCAGTTTATCAGCCCCGGGGGGGAACAATGTGTTCCTGTTCAGTTTATCAGCCCCGGGGGGGAACAATGTGTTCCTGTTCAGTTTATCAGCCCCGGAGGGGAACAATGTGTTCCTGTTCAGTTTATCAGCCCCGGGGGGGAACAATGTGTTCCTGTTCAGTTTATCAGCCCCGGGGGGGAACAATGTGTTCCTGTTCAGTTTATCAGCCCCGGAGGGGAACAATGTGTTCCTGTTCAGTTTATCAGCCCCGGGGGGGAACAATGTGTTCTCTGTGTCCCGTTGAGCCCTCTGGGGGACACCTTGCGGTGTGATGGCCGCTGAAAGGAGCCCCGCCAGCGCTTTCTATGGTAGCTCTCATTCCCTGCTTTCTCTACTCACTCACTCACTCACTCACTCACTCACACACTCACTCACTCACTCACTCACTCACTCACTCACTCACTCACTCACTCACTCACTCACTCACTCACTCACTCACTCACACACACACACACACAGCTGGAGCTACAGTAATCAGCCGCCAGGCAGCGCATTGTTTTCTATGTCAGCTAACGTTCCATGCAGCTTGCCTGCCTGCCAGCCCGTCGGGTGATGTATTGTACATTTGGTCTCAGTCTGTTTATTGTTAAATAATGTGGTATTTCATCTGATTATTCAGCATAGAGCTGAGGAAGGGAAGAGAGGAAACAAACACACAGGGGACACTAATGCTCAGACAAAGTGGACATGGTGTTATGGAGGGTGAGAGACGGGACTCCACTAACGCTCAGACAAAGTGGACATGGTGTTATGGAGGGTGAGAGACGGGGGACTCCACTAACGCTCAGACAAAGTGGACATGGTGTTATGGAGGGTGAGAGACGGGACTCCACTAACGCTCAGACAAAGTGGACATGGTGTTATGGAGGGTGAGAGACGGGGGACTCCACTAACGCTCAGACAACGTGGACATGGTGTTATGGAGGGTGAGAGACGGGGGACTCCATTGGTTGCATGGACTCAAGGCACACACTAGCAATGATGACACACCATGGATGGTGTCCCAAATCGCACCCTATTCCCTATGGGCTCTGGTCTAAAGTAGTGTACTATAAAGGGAATAGGGTGCCATTTGGTATGCAGCCCAGGTTAACGCTATTGTGTAACAAACAGAAGAGTGTTGGTCACTGGTTGCTATAGACTATAGATTCCTCACGAAACCCAGACAAAAAAAAAGACAATGATTTTTGGGATTTCCACAAAATGTAATCCATAGAATAGACCATTAGGAGGAAGGATTGTTGACATACATTTGACTTTTGTATCTAAAAGCATGATTGAGAAATAATTGATCAAAGTTGGCATATTTATGACATTTTGGCCTTACCCAGGCCTCATTTATAACTCCATAGTGTTTGAGACAGAAGCACAGCTTGTGATTACAGCAGTGATCTGGTCCTGGTACTTCCTGTATGTAGCTCCACAGTGATCTGGTACTGGTACTCCCTGTATATAGCTCCACAGTGATCTGGTACTGGTACTTCCTGTATATAGCTCCACATTGATCTGGTACTGGTACTCTCTGTATATAGCTCCACAGTGATCTGGTACTGGTACTTCCTGTATATAGCTCCACATTGATCTGGTACTGGTACTCTCTGTATATAGCTCCACAGTGATCTGGTACTGGTACTTCCTGTATATAGCTCCACAGTGATCTGGTACTGGTACTTCCTGTATATAACTCCACATTGATCTGGTACTGGTACTTCCTGTATATAGCTCCACATTGATCTGGTCCTGGTACTCCCTGTATATAAATCCACATTGATCTGGTACTGGTACTTCCTGTATATAGCTCCACAGTGATCTGGTACTGGTACTTCCTGTATATAGCTCCACAGTGATCTGGTACTGGTACTTCCTGTATATAGCTACACAGTGATCTGGTACTGGTACTCCCTGTATATAGCTCCACAGTGATCTGGTACTGGTACTTCCTGTATATAGCTCCATATTGATCTGGTACTGGTACTTCCTGTATATAGCTCCACATTGATCTGGTACTGGTACTTCCTGTATATAGCTCCACAGTGATCTGGTACTGGTACTTCCTGTATATAGCTCCACATTGATCTGGTACTGGTACTCCCTGTATATAGCTCCACATTGATCTGGTACTGGTACTCCCTGTATATAGCTCCACATTGATCTGGTACTGGTACTCCCTGTATATAGCTCCACATTGATCTGGTACTGGTACTTCCTGTATATAGCTCCACATTGATCTGGTACTGGTACTCCCTGTATATAGCTCCACAGTGATCTGGTACTGGTACTTCCTGTATATAGCTCCACATTGATCTGGTACTGGTACTCTCTGTATATAGCTCCACAGTGATCTGGTACTGGTACTTCCTGTATATAGCTCCACAGTGATCTGGTACTGGTACTTCCTGTATATAACTCCACATTGATCTGGTACTGGTACTTCCTGTATATAGCTCCACATTGATCTGGTCCTGGTACTCCCTGTATATAGCTCCACATTGATCTGGTACTGGTACTTCCTGTATATAGCTCCACAGTGATCTGGTACTGGTACTTCCTGTATATAGCTCCACAGTGATCTGGTACTGGTACTTCCTGTATATAGCTACACAGTGATCTGGTACTGGTACTCCCTGTATATAGCTCCACAGTGATCTGGTACTGGTACTTCCTGTATATAGCTCCATATTGATCTGGTACTGGTACTTCCTGTATATAGCTCCACATTGATCTGGTACTGGTACTTCCTGTATATAGCTCCACAGTGATCTGGTACTGGTACTTCCTGTATATAGCTCCACATTGATCTGGTACTGGTACTCCCTGTATATAGCTCCACATTGATCTGGTACTCCCTGTATATAGCTCCACATTGATCTGGTACTGGTACTCCCTGTATATAGCTCCACAGTGATCTGGTACTGGTACTTCCTGTATATAACTCCATTGTTGTTTATTTTATTTTATTCCTCTTGTGTTACCATTACTTTTTTCTTTTTTAACGCTGCATTTGTTTGCGGAAGGGCTTGTAAGCAAGCATTTCACCGCAAAGACTACAGCCGTTGTATTCGGCGCATGTGACAAACACAATTTGATTTGATTTGGATTCAAAGTTTGAAATCAGGGCATGGCCCCTGTTTCCACCACATTCTTCTTTTTCCCACAGTTCCTAACACAAGGCTGCACAGCTGTGCTTTGTGTTAACGGCTGTGAGAAGACCAGAGAGAAGGAAGGGGAGGAGGCCGTACAAGGACATAGATACAGATATGGCACGCTGCCACGGTGTATTAAAAACACAGACTGGGGCTGTAGATTCAGGTGCTGAGATCTTACCATTTGACCTCCCAGTCCCTTGGCCCCCTAACCCTTAATGTTGAATGATATGACAGGGTGAGTGAGCTATCACTGCTGTCACAGGTGACTTACTGTCATTTCAAACAAACTGTGAAGTTTCATTCAGAAGGCCTTGAAGCACAGTGATGGATATCCCAAATCTGCAAAAACAGACTAAACATCTGGATGACAGATACATTCTGCAAAGTTTCAAAGAATGTTTTGAGTGAACGTTTACCCCCCCCATTTTTTCTTAGATATATATAATCATTATTTTAATCATTATTTTGTCTGTAAAACTATTTTGTTGACTGTTAGTGGTGGATTCAGTCCATATCTCCTGTGTTTGACTAGGAAAGCCTGCACAATGCATCTCTGCCAAACTATGGGGGATACGTCCCAAATGGCAGCTTGTTCCCTTTAGAGTGCACCACTTTTGACCAGAGCCCAACAGGGCTATTTGAGACGCTACCATTAGAGGGGAGACAGTTTGGTTTTCATCAGCTGTCTCCATCAATCTTCTCCAGCATGGATGTGATGAGAGAGCTGTACAGCCCTATGAAGAATAACAGAACATGGAACACAATATTTATACATTACAAAGAATGTTCTGAACTATATTTTAGGGAATAGTTTAATTTGGTTAGTTAGTTTGAGCTCTTCAGGGGAGAGATGAGAAGTAAATATAGGTTGTACCTTTATCAGTAGATTCTGTCTGTTCTCTTCTGGCTTGTTTTTCCTTTATCAGTAGATTCTATCTGTTCTCTTCTGGCTTCTTTTCCTTTATCAGTAGATTCTGTCTGTTCTCTTCTGGCTTCTTTTCCTTTATCAGTAGATTCTATCTGTTCTCTTCTGGCTTCTTTTCCTTTATCAGTAGATTCTATCTGTTCTCTTCTGGCTTCTTTTCCTTTATCAGTAGATTCTATCTGTTCTCTTCTGGCTTCTTTTCCTTTATCAGTAGATTCTATCTGTTCTCTTCTGGCTTCTTTTCCTTTATCAGTAGATTCTATCTGTTCTCTTCTGGCTTCTTTTCCTTTATCAGTAGATTCTATCTGTTCTCTTCTGGCTTCTTTTTCCTTTATCAGTAGATTCTATCTGTTCTCTTCTGGCTTCTTTTCCTTTATCAGTAGATTCTATCTGTTCTCTTCTGGCTTCTTTTCCTTTATCAGTAGATTCTATCTGTTCTCTTCTGGCTTCTTTTCCTTTATCAGTAGATTCTATCTGTTCTCTTCTGGCTTCTTTTCCTTTATCAGTAGATTCTATCTGTTCTCTTCTGGCTTCTTTTCCTTTATCAGTAGATTCTATCTGTTCTCTTCTGGTTTCTTTTCCTTTATCCGTAGATTCTATCTGTTCTCTTCTGGCTTCTTTTCCTTTATCAGTATTCTATCTGTTCTCTTCTGGCTTCTTTTCCTTTATCAGTAGATTCTATCTGTTCTCTTCTGGCTTCTTTTCCTTTATCAGTAGATTCTATCTGTTCTCTTCTGGCTTCTTTTCCTTTATCAGTAGATTCTATCTGTTCTCTTCTGGCTTCTTTTCCTTTATCAGTAGATTCTATCTGTTCTCTTCTGGCTTCTTTTCCTGGAAGAATAAAAAAAGAGAGAACACAACTGCCAGAAATCACAGTTAAGACACACTGTCTGTGTCTGAAATGGCACCCTGTTCCCTATATAGTGCACTACCTTTGACCAGGGCCAATAGGGAATAGGGTGCTATTTGGGATTCAAACTTAATAACACTAGAGAATGCCATATAGGGTCTTAAAAACAGAATCGCCTAATAAAAAATACTTAAACATTTTCTACAGAAGCTAATATCTTGGCTAGAGAATCAAAATGGCTGTATAGTTTGTACTGTAGATCTCTCCAAAATGGCTGTATAGTTTGTACTGTAGATCTCTCCAAAATGGCTGTATAGGGGGGGTCTGTCTGTCTGTCTGTCTGTCTGTCTGTCTGTCTGTCTGTCTGTCTGTCTGTCTGTCTGTCTGTCTGTCTGTCTGTCTGTCTGTCTGTCTGTCTGCCTGCCTGCCTGCCTGCCTGCCTGCCTGTCTGTCTGCCTGTCTGCCTGTCTGCCTGTCTGCCTGTCTGCCTGTCTGCCTGTCTGCCTGCCTATCTGTCTGCCTGTCTGCCTGTCTGTCTGTCTGTCTGTCTGTCTGTCTGTCTGTCTGTCTGTCTGTCTGTCTGTCTGTCTGTCTGTCTGTCTGTCTGTCTGTCTGTCTGTCTGTCTGTCTTCCTCTCTCTCTGTCTGTCTGTCTGTCTGTCTGTCTGTCTGTCTGTCTGTCTGTCTGTCTGTCTGTCTGTCTGTCTGTCTGTCTGTCTGTCTGTCTGTCTGTCTGTCTGTCTGTCTGTCTGTCTGTCTGTCTGCCTGCCTGCCTGCCTGCCTGCCTGCCTGCCTGCCTGCCTGCCTGTCTGTCTGTATGTCTGCCTGTCTGCCTGTCTGCCTGTCTGCCTGTCTGCCTGCCTGTCTGCCTGTCTGTCTGTCTGTCTGTCTGTCTGCCTGCCTGCCTGCCTGCCTGTCTGTCTGTCTTCTCTCTCTCTCTCTCTGTCTGTCTGTCTGTCTGTCTGTCTGTCTGTCTGTCTGTCTGTCTGTCTGTCTGTCTGTCTGTCTGTCTGTCTGTCTGTCTCTCTGTCTGTCTGCCTGCCTGTCTGCCTGTCTGTCTGTCTGTCTGTCTGTCTGTCTTTCTGTCTGTCTGTCTGTCTCTGTGTGTGTTTTGGAGGGTGCCTTGTGGACCTGGTCTGGTTGTGATCTTGGACTGTTATAGCCGTTGGCCTGAATGATCCATTATGTGTGTGTGTGTGTGTTTCCCCTTAGACAGGCGTTTCTCCTCCACTGTATAATTACCCACGTTTCCATCCATAAAAAGAGGATCTGGACTTGTGTAATGAACAGGACTTTTTAATAAGGAGCCCCTCCAGATCCAGATGCCTGCCATGTTAATCTCAGTAAAGGTGTAATTATGACAAATAACATTCACAGAGCAGATCCCTGCACACACACACACACACACACACACACACACACACACACACACACACACACACACACACACACACACACACACACACACTATCCTCGTGGGGACCAAAAATTTATTTCCATTCAAAATCCTATTTTCCCTAACCCTAACCCTTACCATAACCCTAACCCTAACCTTAACCCAAAACCCATAACCCTAACTCCTAACCCTAAACCTAACCACTAACCCCTTACCCTAACCCTAATTCTAACCCTAAACCTAACCCCTAAGCTTAAAATAGCCTTTGTTCTCATGGGGACGTGGGAAATGTCCCTACGAGGGAGAATTTTCCTTGTTTTACTATCCTTGTGGGGACTTTGGGGGAATTTAAGTCCCCCCCCCCCACACACACACACACACACACACACACATACCCTCGTGGGGACCAAAAATGTATTTCCATTCAAAATCCTTGTGTGTGCCTGTACTTGTATGTGTGTTTTATATGTACGTGGGCGTGTTTGTTCATCCATGTGTGTGTGTGTGTGTGTGTGTGTGTGTGTGTGTGTGTGTGTGTGTGAGTGTGTGTGTGTGTGTGTGTGTGTGTGTGTGTGTGTGTATGCGGCCTACATGAGTCATTGAGCCCTGTGATGTCCCATCTCAGACCTGGCACACCGCCAGCTGTTTCTACACCACAACATAACGCCATGACAATCAACGGAACTGTATCAATATTGGCCAATCACAGTCAGCCGAGGTCACCTTCTTGGCTGTTGTTGAAAGTCATTGACATGAATACATGGACTGGCTTGTTTATGGACTACAGGATATAGGTAATAGGTCGTTTTTGGGGGGGACTGCAGGTTATAGCTAATAGGTAGAGGGTTGTTTATGGACTAGAGTCTGTAGCCCTCTCTATACTAGAGCCTTTGTCAGCCCTCTCTAGACTAGAGTCTGTGTCAGCCCTCTCTATACTAGAGTCTTTGTCAGCCCTCTCTATACTAGAGTCTTTGTCAGCCCTCTCTATACTAGAGCCTTTGTCAGCCCTCTCTAGACTAGAGTCTTTGTTAGCCCTCTCTAGACTAGTCTTTGTCAGCCCTCTCTATACTAGAGTCTTTGTCAGCCCTCTCTAGACTAGAGTCTTTGTTAGCCCTCTCTAGACTAGAGTCTTTGTCAGCCCTCTCTATACTAGAGTCTTTGTCAGCCCTCTCTAGACTAGAGTATTTGTCAGCCCTCTCTAGACTAGAGTCTTTGTCAGCCCTCTCTAGACTAGAGTCTTTGTCAGCCCTCTCTAGACTAGAGTCTTTGTCAGCCCTCTCTATACTAGAGTCTTTGTCAGCCCTCTCTAGACTAGAGTATTTGTCAGCCCTCTCTAGACTAGAGTCTTTGTCAGCCCTCTCTAGACTAGAGTCTTTGTCAGCCCTCTCTAGACTAGAGTCTTTGTCAGCCCTCTCTATACTAGAGTCTTTGTCAGCCCTCTCTAGACTAGAGTATTTGTCAGCCCTCTCTAGACTAGAGTATTTGTCAGCCCTCTCTAGACTAGAGTCTTTGTCAGCCCTCTCTAGACTAGAGTCTTTGTCAGCCCTCTCTATACTAGAGTCTTTGTCAGCCCTCTCTAT
>NW_028164052.1:0-72823 GCF_964263955.1 Coregonus lavaretus
TACTACTAGTGGCTCCCTACTGTACTACCTAGTGGCTCCCTACTCCACTACCTAGTGGCTCCCTACTGTACTACCTAGTGGCTCCCTACTGTACTACCTAGTGGCTCCCTACTCCACTACCTAGTGGCTCCCTACTCCACTACCTAGTGGCTCCCTACTGTACTACCTAGTGGCTCCCTACTCCACTACCTAGTGGCTCCCTACTGTACTACCTAGTGGTCCCTACTGTACTACCTAGTGGCTCCCTACTGTACTACCTAGTGGCTCCCTACTGTACTACCTAGTGGCTCCCTACTGTACTACCTAGTGGCTCCCTACTGCTACCTAGTGGCTCCCTACTGCACTACCTAGTGGCTCCCTACTCACTACCTAGTGGCTCCACTGACACCTAGTGCTCCTCTCCACTACCTAGTGGCTCCTACTACTACCTAGTGGCTCCCTACTGTACTACCTAGTGGCTCCCTACTCCACTACCTAGTGGCTCCCTACTGTACTACCTAGTGGCTCCCTACTGTACTACCTAGTGGCTCCCTACTGTACTACCTAGTGGCTCCCTACTGTACTACCTAGTGGCTCCCTACTGTACTACCTAGTGGCTCCTAAGTTACCTACCACTACCTAGTGGCTCCCTACTGTACTACCTAGTGGCTCCCTACTGTACTACCTAGTGGCTCCCTACTGTACTACCTAGTGGCTCCCTACTGTACTACCTAGTGGCTCCCTACTGTACTACCTAGTGGCTCCCTACTCCACTACCTAGTGGCTCCCTACTGTACTACCTAGTGGCTCCCTACTGTACTACCTAGTGGCTCCCTACTTACTACCTAGTGGCTCCCTACTGCACTACCTAGTGGCTCCCTACTGTACTACCTAGTGGCTCCCTACTCCACTACCTAGTGGCTCCCTACTGTACTACCTAGTGGCTCCCTACTGTACTACCTAGTGGCTCCCTACTGTACTACCTAGTGGCTCCCTACTCCACTACCTAGTGGCTCCCTACTGTACTACCTAGTGGCTCCCTACTGTACTACCTAGTGGCTCCCTACTCCACTACCTAGTGGCTCCCTACTGTACTACCTAGTGGCTCCCTACTTACTACCTAGTGGCTCCCTACTGTACTACCTAGTGGCTCCCTACTCCACTACCTAGTGGCTCCCTACTGTACTACCTAGTGGCTCCCTACTGTACTACCTAGTGGCTCCCTACTCCACTACCTAGTGGCTCCCTACTGTACTACCTAGTGGCTCCCTACTGTACTACCTAGTGGCTCCCTACTGTACTACCTAGTGGCTCCCTACTGTACTACCTAGTGGCTCCCTACTCCACTACCTAGTGGCTCCCTACTCCACTACCTAGTGGCTCCCTACTGTACTACCTAGTGGCTCCCTACTGTACTACTAGTGGCTCCCTACTGTACTACCTAGTGGCTCCCTACTGTACTACCTAGTGGCTCCCTACTCCACTACCTAGTGGCTCCCTACTCCACTACCTAGTGGCTCCCTACTGTACTACCTAGTGGCTCCCTACTGTACTACCTAGTGGCTCCCTACTGTACTAACTAGTGGCTCCCTACTGTACTACCTAGTGCTCCCCTACTGTACTACCTAGTGGCTCCTACTCCACTACCTAGTGGCTCCCTACTGTACTACCTAGTGGCTCCCTACTGTACTACCTAGTGGCTCCCTACTGTATACCTAGTGGCTCCCTACTGTACTACCTAGTGGCTCCCTACTGTACTACCTAGTGGCTCCCTACTCCACTACCTAGTGGCTCCCTACTGTACTACCTAGTGGCTCCCTACTGCACTACCTAGTGGCTCCCTACTGTACTACCTAGTGGCTCCTACTGTATCCTAGTGGCTCCCTACTCCACTACCTAGTGGCTCCCTACTGTACTACCTAGTGGCTCCCTACTGTACTACCTAGTGGCTCCCTACTCCACTACCTAGTGGCTCCCTACTGTACTACCTAGTGGATCCCTACTGTACTACCTAGTGGCTCCCTACTGTACTACCTAGTGGCTCCCTACTGTACTACCTAGTGGCTCCCTACTGTACTACCTAGTGGCTCCCTACTCCACTACCTAGTGGCTCCCTACTGTACTACCTGTGGCTCCCTACTGTACTACCTAGTGGCTCCCTACTGTACTACCTAGTGGCTCCCTACTGTACTACCTAGTGGCTCCCTACTCCACTACCTAGTGGCTCCCTACTCCACTACCTAGTGGCTCCCTACTGTACTAACTAGTGGCTCCCTACTGTACTACCTAGTGGCCCCTACTGTACTATCTAGTGGCTCCCTACTCCACTACCTAGTGGCTCCCTACTGTACTATCTAGTGGCTCCCTACTGTACTACCTAGTGGCTCCCTACTCACTACCTAGTGGCTCCCTACTGTACTACCTAGTGGCTCCCTACTGTACTACCTAGTGGCTCCCTACTCCACTACCTAGTGGCTCCCTACTGTACTACCTAGTGGCTCCCTACTGACTACCTAGTGGCTCCCTACTTACTACCTAGTGGCTCCCTACTGTACTACCTAGTGGCTCCCTACTGTACTACCTAGTGGCTCCCTACTGTACTACCTAGTGGCTCCCTACTCTACTACCTAGTGGCTCCCTACTGTACTACCTAGTGGCTCCCTACTGCACTACCTAGTGGCTCCTACTACTACCTAGTGGCTCCCTACTGTACTACCTAGTGGCTCCCTACTGTACTACCTAGTGGCTCCCTACTGTACTACCTAGTGGCTCCCTACTGTACTACCTAGTGGCTCCCTACTGTACTACCTAGTGGCTCCCTACTGTACTACCTAGTGGCTCCCTACTCTCTACCTAGTGGCTCCCTACTGTACTACCTAGTGGCTCCCTACTGTACTACCTAGTGGCTCCCTACTGTACTACCTAGTGGCTCCCTACTGTACTACCTAGTGGCTCCCTACTCCACTACCTAGTGGCTCCCTACTGTACTACCTAGTGGCTCCCTACTGTACTACCTAGTGGCTCCCTACTGTACTACCTAGTGGCTCCTACTCCACTACCTAGTGGCTCCCTACTGTACTACCTAGTGGCTCCCTACTGTACTACCTAGTGGCTCCCTACTTACTACCTAGTGGCTCCCTACTGTACTACCTAGTGGCTCCCTACTCCACTACCTAGTGGCTCCCTACTCCACTACCTAGTGGCTCCCTACTGTACTACCTAGTGGCTCCCTACTGTACTACCTAGTACTCCACTACCTGTGCTCCCTACTGTACTACCTAGTGGCTCCCTCTATTACTACTACCTAGTGGCTCCCTACTGTACTACCTAGTGGCTCCCTACTGTACTACCTAGTGGCTCCCTACTCCACTACCTAGTGGCTCCCTACTCCACTACCTAGTGGCTCCCTACTGTACTACCTAGTGGCTCCCTACTGTACTACCTAGTGGCTCCCTACTGTACTACCTAGTGGCTCCCTACTCCACTACCTAGTGGCTCCCTACTGTACTACCTAGTGGCTCCCTACTGTACTACCTAGTGGCTCCCTACTGTACTACCTAGTGGCTCCCTACTCCACTACCTAGTGGCTCCCTACTCCACTACCTAGTGGCTCCCTACTGTACTACCTAGTGGCTCCTACTGTACTACCTAGTGGCTCCCTACTCCACTACCTAGTGGCTCCCTACTCCACTACCTAGTGGCTCCCTACTGTACTACCTAGTGGCTCCCTACTGTACTACCTAGTGGCTCCCTACTGTACTACCTAGTGGCTCCCTACTGTACTACCTAGTGGCTCCCTACTGTACTACCTAGTGGCTCCCTACTGTACTACCTAGTGGCTCCCTACCTGTATACCTAGTGGCTCCCTACTGTACTCCTAGTGGCTCCCTACTCCACTACCTAGTGGCTCCCTCCTGTACTACCTAGTGGCTCCCTACTGTACTACCTAGTGGCTCCCTACTCCACTACCTAGTGGCTCCCTACTGTACTACCTAGTGGCTCCCTACTGTACTACCTAGTGGCTCCCTACTGTACTACCTAGTGGCTCCCTACTGTACTACCTAGTGGCTCCCTACTCCACTACCTAGTGGCTCCCTACTGTACTACCTAGTGGCTCCCTACCTACCTAGTGCTGTACTCCTCAGTGGCTCCCTACTGTACTACCTAGTGGTCCCTACTCCACTACCTAGTGGCTCCCTACTGTACTACCTAGTGGCTCCCTACTCCACTACCTAGTGGCTCCCTACTGTACTACCTAGTGGCTCCCTACTCCACTACCTAGTGGCTCCCTACTCCACTACCTAGTGGCTCCCTACTGTACTACCTAGTGGCTCCCTACTGTACTCCTAGTGGCTCCCTACTCCACTACCTAGTGGCTCCTACTGTACTACCTAGTGGCTCCTACTGTACTAACTAGTGGCTCCCTACTAGTACTACCTAGTGGCTCCCTACTGTACTACCTAGTGGCTCCCTACTGTACTACCTAGTGGCTCCCTACTCCACTACCTAGTGGCTCCCTACTCCACTACCTAGTGGCTCCCTACTGTACTACCTAGTGGCTCCCTACTGTACTACCTAGTGGCTCCCTACTGTACTACCTAGTGGCTCCCTACTGTACTACCTAGTGGCTCCCTACTGTACTACCTAGTGGCTCCCTACTGTACTACCTAGTGGCTCCTACTCCACTACCTAGTGGCTCCCTACTGTACTACATAGTGGCTCCCTACTCACTACCTAGTGGCTCCCTACTGTACTACCTAGTGGCTCCCTACTGTACTACCTAGTGGCTCCCTACTCCACTACCTAGTGGCTCCCTACTGTACTTCCCTACTGTACTACCTAGTGGCTCCCTACTGTACTACCTAGTGGCTCCCTACTGTACTACCCTCAGTGGCTCCCTACTGCCACTACCTAGTGGCTCCCTACTGTACTACCTAGTGGCTCCCTACTGTACTACCTAGTGGCTCCCTACTCCACTACCTAGTGGCTCCCTACTGTACTACCTAGTGGCTCCCTACTGTACTACCTAGTGGCTCCCTACTCCACTACCTAGTGGCTCCCTACTGTACTACCTAGTGGCTCCCTACTGTACTACCTAGTGGCTCCCTACTCCACTACCTAGTGGCTCCCTACTCCACTACCTAGTGGCTCCCTACTGTACTACCTAGTGGCTCCCTACTGTACTACCTAGTGGCTCCCTACTCCACTACCTAGTGGCTCCCTACTGTACTACCTAGTGGCTCCCTACTCCACTACCTAGTGGCTCCCTACTGTACTACCTAGTGGCTCCCTACTGTACTACCTAGTGGCTCCCTACTCCACTACCTAGTGGCTCCCTACTCACTACCTAGTGGCTCCCTACTGTACTACCTAGTGACTCCGTACTGTACTACCTAGTGGCTCCCTACTCCACTACCTAGTGGCTCCCTACTGTACTACCTAGTGGCTCCCTACTGTACTACCTAGTGGCTCCCTACTGCACTACCTAGTGGCTCCCTACTGTACTACCTAGTGGCTCCCTACTCCACTACCTAGTGGCTCCCTACTGTACTACCTAGTGGCTCCCTACTGTACTACCTAGTGGCTCCCTACTCCACTACCTAGTGGCTCCCTACTGTACTACCTAGTGGCTCCCTACTGTACTACCTAGTGGCTCCCTACTCCACTACCTAGTGGCTCCCTACTGTACTACCTAGTGGCTCCCTACTGTACTACCTAGTGGCTCCCTACTCCACTACCTAGTGGCTCCCTACTGTACTACCTAGTGGCTCCCTACTGTACTACCTAGTGGCTCCCTACTCCACTACCTAGTGGCTCCCTACTGTACTACCTAGTGGCTCCCTACTGTACTACCTAGTGGCTCCCTACTGTACTACCTAGTGGCTCCCTACTCGTACTACCTAGTGGCTCCCTACTCCACTACCTAGTGGCTCCCTACTGTACTACCTAGTGGCTCCCTACTGTACTACCTAGTGGCTCCCTACTCCACTACCTAGTGGCTCCCTACTGTACTACCTAGTGGCTCCCTACTGTACTACCTAGTGGCTCCCTACTCCACTACCTAGTGGCTCCCTACTGTACTACCTAGTGGCTCCCTACTGTACTACCTAGTGGCTCCCTACTGTACTACCTAGTGGCTCCCTACTGTACTACCTAGTGGCTCCCTACTGTACTACCTAGTGGCTCCCTACTGTACTACCTAGTGGCTCCCTACTCCACTACCTAGTGGCTCCCTACTCCACTACCTAGTGGCTCCCTACTGTACTACCTAGTGGCTCCCTACTGTACTACCTAGTGGCTCCCTACTGTACTACCTAGTGGCTCCCTACTGTACTACCTAGTGGCTCCCTACTGTACTACCTAGTGGCTCCCTACTGTACTACCTAGTGGCTCCCTACTGTACTACCTAGTGGCTCCCTACTCCACTACCTAGTGGCTCCCTACTCACTACCTAGTGGCTCCCTACTGTACTACCTAGTGGCTCCCTACTGTACTACCTAGTGGCTCCCTACTGTACTACCTAGTGGCTCCCTACTGTACTACCTAGTGGCTCCCTACTGTACTACCTAGTGGCTCCCTACTCCACTACCTAGTGGCTCCCTACTCCACTACCTAGTGGCTCCCTACTGTACTACCTAGTGGCTCCCTACTGTACTACCTAGTGGCTCCCTACTGTACTACCTAGTGGCTCCCTACTCCACTACCTAGTGGCTCCCTACTGTACTACCTAGTGGCTCCCTACTCCACTACCTAGTGGCTCCCTACTGTACTACCTAGTGGCTCCCTACTGTACTACCTAGTGGCTCCCTACTGTACTACCTAGTGGCTCCCTACTGTACTACCTAGTGGCTCCCTACTCCACTACCTAGTGGCTCCCTACTGTACTACCTAGTGGCTCCCTACTGTACTACCTAGTGGCTCCCTACTCCACTACCTAGTGGCTCCCTACTGTACTACCTAGTGGCTCCCTACTGTACTACCTAGTGGCTCCCTACTCCACTACCTAGTGGCTCCCTACTGTACTACCTAGTGGCTCCCTACTCCACTACCTAGTGGCTCCCTACTGTACTACCTAGTGGCTCCCTACTGTACTACCTAGTGGCTCCCTACTGTACTACCTAGTGGCTCCCTACTGTACTACCTAGTGGCTCCCTACTGTACTACCTAGTGGCTCCCTACTCCACTACCTAGTGGCTCCCTACTGTACTACCTAGTGGCTCCCTACTGTACTACCTAGTGGCTCCCTACTGTACTACCTAGTGGCTCCCTACTGTACTACCTAGTGGCTCCCTACTGTACTACCTAGTAGCTCCCTACTCCACTACCTAGTGGCTCCCTACTCCACTACCTAGTGGCTCCCTACTGTACTACCTAGTGGCTCCCTACTGTACTACCTAGTGGCTCCCTACTGTACTACCTAGTGGCTCCCTACTGTACTACCTAGTGGCTCCCTACTGTACTACCTAGTGGCTCCCTACTCCACTACCTAGTGGCTCCCTACTGTACTACCTAGTGGCTCCCTACTCCACTACCTAGTGGCTCCCTAACTGTCCACTACCTAGTGGCTCCCTACTGTACTACCTAGTGGCTCCCTACTGTACTACCTAGTGGCTCCCTACTGTACTACCTAGTGGCTCCCTACTGTACTACCTAGTGGCTCCCTACTGTACTACCTAGTGGCTCCCTACTGTACTACCTAGTGGCTCCCTACTGTACTACCTAGTGGCTCCCTACTCCACTACCTAGTGGCTCCCTACTCCACTACCTAGTGGCTCCCTACTGTACTACCTAGTGGCTCCCTACTGTACTACCTAGTGGCTCCCTACTCCACTACCTAGTGGCTCCCTACTGTACTACCTAGTGGCTCCCTACTGTACTACCTAGTGGCTCCCTACTCCACTACCTAGTGGCTCCCTACTCCACTACCTAGTGGCTCCCTACTGTACTACCTAGTGGCTCCCTACTGTACTACCTAGTGGCTCCCTACTCCACTACCTAGTGGCTCCCTACTGTACTACCTAGTGGCTCCCTACTGTACTACCTAGTGGCTCCCTACTCCACTACCTAGTGGCTCCCTACTCCACTACCTAGTGGCTCCCTACTCCACTACCTAGTGGCTCCCTACTGTACTACCTAGTGGCTCCCTACTGTACTACCTAGTGGCTCCCTACTGTACTACCTAGTGGCTCCCTACTGTACTACCTAGTGGCTCCCTACTCCACTACCTAGTGGCTCCCTACTGTACTACCTAGTGGCTCCCTACTGTACTACCTAGTGGCTCCCTACTCCACTACCTAGTGGCTCCCTACTGTACTACCTAGTGGCTCCCTACTGTACTACCTAGTGGCTCCCTACTGTACTACCTAGTGGCTCCCTACTGTACTACCTAGTGGCTCCCTACTGTACTACCTAGTGGCTCCCTACTGTACTACCTAGTGGCTCCCTACTGTACTACCTAGTGGCTCCCTACTGTACTACCTAGTGGCTCCCTACTGCACTACCTAGTGGCTCCCTACTGTACTACCTAGTGGCTCCCTACTGTACTACCTAGTGGCTCCCTACTGCACTACCTAGTGGCTCCCTACTGTACTACCTAGTGGCTCCCTACTGTACTACCTAGTGGCTCCCTACTCCACTACCTAGTGGCTCCCTACTGTACTACCTAGTGGCTCCCTACTGTACTACCTAGTGGCTCCCTACTGTACTACCTAGTGGCTCCCTACTCCACTACCTAGTGACTCCCTACTGTACTACCTAGTGGCTCCCTACTGTACTACCTAGTGGCTCCCTACTCCACTACCTAGTGGCTCCCTACTCCACTACCTAGTGGCTCCCTACTGTACTACCTAGTGGCTCCCTACTCCACTACCTAGTGGCTCCCTACTCCACTACCTAGTGGCTCCCTACTGTACTACCTAGTGGCTCCCTACTCCACTACCTAGTGGCTCCCTACCCCACTACCTAGTGGCTCCCTACTGTACTACCTAGTGGCTCCCTACTCCACTACCTAGTGGCTCCCTACTCCACTACCTAGTGGCTCCCTACTGTACTACCTAGTGGCTCCCTACTGTACTACCTAGTGGCTCCCTACTCCACTACCTAGTGGCTCCCTACTGTACTACCTAGTGGCTCCCTACTGTACTACCTAGTGGCTCCCTACTCCACTACCTAGTGGCTCCCTACTCCACTACCTAGTGGCTCCCTACTGTACTACCTAGTGGCTCCCTACTGTACTACCTAGTGGCTACCTACTCCACTACCTAGTGGCTCCCTACTGTACTACCTAGTGGCTCCCTACTGTACTACCTAGTGGCTCCCTACTCCACTACCTAGTGGCTCCCTACTCCACTACCTAGTGGCTCCCTACTCCACTACCTAGTGGCTCCCTACTGTACTACCTAGTGGCTCCCTACTGTACTACCTAGTGGCTCCCTACTGTACTACCTAGTGGCTCCCTACTGTACTACCTAGTGGCTCCCTACTCCACTACCTAGTGGCTCCCTACTGTACTACCTAGTGGCTCCCTACTGTACTACCTAGTGGCTCCCTACTCCACTACCTAGTGGCTCCCTACTGTACTACCTAGTGGCTCCCTACTGTACTACCTAGTGGCTCCCTACTGTACTACCTAGTGGCTCCCTACTGTACTACCTAGTGGCTCCCTACTGTACTACCTAGTGGCTCCCTACTGTACTACCTAGTGGCTCCCTACTGTACTACCTAGTGGCTCCCTACTGTACTACCTAGTGGCTCCCTACTGCACTACCTAGTGGCTCCCTACTGTACTACCTAGTGGCTCCCTACTGTACTACCTAGTGGCTCCCTACTGCACTACCTAGTGGCTCCCTACTGTACTACCTAGTGGCTCCCTACTGTACTACCTAGTGGCTCCCTACTCCACTACCTAGTGGCTCCCTACTCCACTACCTAGTGGCTCCCTACTGTACTACCTAGTGGCTCCCTACTGTACTACCTAGTGGCTCCCTACTGTACTACCTAGTGGCTCCCTACTCCACTACCTAGTGACTCCCTACTGTACTACCTAGTGGCTCCCTACTGTACTACCTAGTGGCTCCCTACTCCACTACCTAGTGGCTCCCTACTCCACTACCTAGTGGCTCCCTACTGTACTACCTAGTGGCTCCCTACTCCACTACCTAGTGGCTCCCTACTCCACTACCTAGTGGCTCCCTACTGTACTACCTAGTGGCTCCCTACTCCACTACCTAGTGGCTCCCTACCCCACTACCTAGTGGCTCCCTACTGTACTACCTAGTGGCTCCCTACTCCACTACCTAGTGGCTCCCTACTGTACTACCTAGTGGCTCCCTTCTGTACTACCTACTGGCTCCCTACTGTACTACCTAGTGGCTCCCTACTCCACTACCTAGTGGCTCCCTACTGTACTACCTAGTGGCTCCCTACTGTACTACCTAGTGGCTCCCTACTGTACTACCTAGTGGCTCCCTACTGTACTACCTAGTGGCTCCCTACTCCACTACCTAGTGGCTCCCTACTGTACTACATAGTGGCTCCCTACTCCACTACCTAGTGGCTCCCTACTGTACTACCTAGTGGCTCCCTACTGTACTACCTAGTGGCTCCCTACTCCACTACCTAGTGGCTCCCTACTCCACTACCTAGTGGCTCCCTACTGTACTACCTAGTGGCTCCCTACTCCACTACCTAGTGGCTCCCTACTCCACTACCTAGTGGCTCCCTACTGTACTACCTAGTGGCTCCCTACTCCACTACCTAGTGGCTCCCTACTGTACTACCTAGTGGCTCCCTACTGTACTACCTAGTGGCTCCCTACTGTACTACCTAGTGGCTCCCTACTGTACTACCTAGTGGCTCCCTACTGTACTACCTAGTGGCTCCCTACTCTACTAACTAGTTCACTACTGTTGTTTAGTGTCTTGTCTGACAGCCATATGTGGCTCTGGTCAAAGTAATGCCCTATAGAGTTAATATGGTGCAATTTCAGATCTGTGTCTGTTCCAGTGATACCTACATATCTATAGTGCATTCGGAAAGTATTCAGACCCCTTCCCTTTTTCCAAATGTTGTTACATTACACCCGTATTCTAAAATGGATAAAATTAATTTCCTCATCAATCTACACACAATACCCCATAATCACAAATCGATTTTCTTTTTTGAATTTATAGCAAATGTATAAATGTATTGTGTCGAGGCACATATATGGGGAAGGGTACCAGCATTTATTTGCAGCATTGAAGGTCCCCAAAAACACAGTGGCCTCCGTCATTCTTCAATGGAAGAAGTGTGGAACCACCAAGACTCTTCCTAGAGCTGGTCGCCTGGCCAAACTGAGCAGAGTTCCTCTGTGGATTTGGGAGAACCTTCCAGATGGACAACCATCTCTGCAGCACTCCACCAACCAGGCCTTTATAGTAGAGTGGCCAGACGGAAGTCACTCCTCAGTAAAAGGCACATGACAGTCCGCTTGGAGTTTGCCAAAAGCCACCTAAAAGACTCACCGACCATGAGAAACAAGATTCTCTGGTCTGATGAAACCAAGATTCAACACTTTGGCCTGAATGCCGAGCGTCATCTGGCACCATCCCTACGGTGAAGCATGGTGGTGGCAGCATCATGCTGTGGGGATGTTTTTCAGCGGCAGGGACTCGGAGACTAGTCAGGATCGAGGGAAAGATGAACGTAGCAAAGTACAGAGAGATCCTTGATGAAAACCTTCTCCAGAGCACTCAGGACCTCAGACTGGGGCGAGAATTCACCTTCCAACAGGACAACAACCCTAAGCACACAGCCAAGACAACGCAGGAGTGGCTTCGGGACAAGTCTCTGAATGTCCCTGAGTGGCCCAGCCAGAGCCCGGACTTGAACCCGATCGAACATCTCTGGAGAGACCTGAAAATAGCTGTGCAGCGTCGCTCCCCATCCAACCTGACAGAGCTTGAGAGGATCTGCAGAAAAGAATGGGAGAAACTCCCCAAATACAGGTGTGCCAAGCTTGTAACGTCATACCCAAGAAGGATCAAGGCTGTAATCGCTGCCAAAGGTGCTTCAACAAAGTACTGAGTAAAGGGTCTGAATACTTATGCAAATGTTATATTTCCGTTTTTTTCTAAAAATCTGTTTTTGCTTTGTCATTATGGGGTATTTTGTGTAGGATGATGAGGGACAAAAAAACAATTTAATCCATTTTGGAGTAAGGCTGTAACGTCTCAAAATGTGGAAAAAGTCAAGGGGTCTGAATACCTTCCGAATGCGCTGTACCTACCTCATGTCTCTGTTCCAGTGATCCCTCCATATCTACCTACCTCATGTCTCTGTTCCAGTGATCCCTCCATATCTACCTACCTCATGTCTCTGTTCCAGTGATCCCTCCATATCTACCTACCTCATGTCTCTGTTCCAGTGATCCCTCCATATCTACCTACCTCATGTCTCTGTTCCAGTGATCCCTCCATATCTACCTACCTCATGTCTCTGTTCCAGTGATCCCTCCATATCTACCTACCTCATGTCTCTGTTCCAGTGATCCCTCCATATCTACCTACCTCATGTCTCTGTTCCAGTGATCCCTCCATATCTACCTACCTCATGTCTCTGTTCCAGTGATCCCTCCATATCTACTAACCTCATGTCTCTGTTCCAGTGATCCCTCCATATCTACCTACCTCATGTCTCTGTTCCAGTGATCCCTCCATATCTACCTACCTCATGTCTCTGTTCCAGTGATCCCTCCATATCTACAAATCTATGGCTGTATAGAGTGCTCATATTGACTCTGTGTGTGTATCTGTGTGTCTGTCTGTGCGTGCATCTGTCTCTCTGTGTCTGTATGTGTGTCTGTCTGCAGGGATGCTAAGATTGCCCACTCCGACAGAGTCCAGTGTGGTGTGACCGGGGAGCAGCTGTGGCTCAAGGTGAATGAGCCCACAGAGAAAGATAAGGGCAAATACGTAATGAATATCTGTGACGGCAAGGACGGGGTTAAGAGGTTCTGTGACCTGTCTGGACAAGGTGAGGAACCCACACCCACAGAAACACACACACACACAGAAACATACACACACACACACACACACACACAGAAACACACACACACACACACACACACACACACACACACACAGAAACACACACACACACACACACACACACACACACAGAAACAGAAACACACACACACACACACACAGAAACACACACACACACACAGAAACACACACACACACACACAGAAACACACACACACACACACAGAAACACACACACACACAGAGAAACACACACACACAGAGAAACACACACACACACACAGAAACACACACACACAGAGAAACACACACAGAAACACACACACACACACAGAAACACACACACACACACACAGAGAAACACACACACACAGAGAAAAACACACACACAGAGAAACACACACAGAAACACACACACACACACACAGAAACACACACACAGAAACACACACACACGCACATACCTTTTTAAGTATCTAGTGCAGGCAACTTTGATGGGGGTGGGGGCCACAAAATATCTGAAGTCATCATGAGGGGCCGCAGTGGCTCATGGTTCTGTGTACACACAGCCATACCCACATTTGCAGTCAGAGCCAGCCCTAGACTTTAGGGGCCCTAAGTGACATTTTGTTGGGGGGCCCCGCCACTTTGCGAGCAAAACATTTTAGCAGCCCCCCTCTTGACAGCGGAAAGAAAAATGTTTTAGAGGTCATTTTCTGCAATTCTACACATTTTGCAATGGGGGCGCAGAGAAAATGTGGCCGTTTTAATGCAGATTTGCTGCAATTCTACACTTTTTGACATGGGGTGGAGAGAAGAGTTTGCCGTAACACTTTACAATAAGGTTCCATTTGTAAAGGGTTTATAAAGGGTTTGTAATTACATTATTAATGGTTATTTAATCATTTGTAAATGTATTATAAAACATTAATAAATGGGTTATAACAAATGGGTCAAACTAGTGCGCTAGCCAGTCAGTGCTTGTCAAATAGTGAGCCACTATTTAACTCCAGCTATTAACTATTTATAAATGCACTTATAAATGTGTATAATATTGAACCCTTATGTATCATCATGCAACCTTATGTTAAATGGTTGCACATTTAAACAATAGTTATTTTCTCGCTTTTGGGTGTGATGCATTGTTGCTCTGTCCCAGGAACAGAAATGGTTGGTTTTCAGACCAATGGTCAGGTCAAACGTCAACAGTGAAGAGGCGACTCCGGGATGCTGACCTTCTAGGCAGAGTTGTAAAGAAAAAGCCATATCTCAGACTGCCCATCTTAATCTTTTCTTTTTATAGGCCAGTCTGAGATATGGCTTTTTCTTTGCAACTCTGCCTAGAAGGTCAGCATCCCGGAGTCGTCTCTTCACTGTTGACGTTTTGTGGGTACTATTTAATGAAGCTGCCAGTTGAGGACCTGTGAGGTGTCTGTTTCTCAAACTAGACACTCTAATGTATTTGTCCTCTTGCTCAGTTGTGCACCGGGGCCTCCCACTCCTCTTTCTATTCTGGGTAGAGCCAGTTTGCGCTGTTCTGTGAAGGGAGTAGTACACAGCGTTGTACGAGATCTTCAGTTTCTTGAAAATTTCTCGCATGGAATAGCCTTCATTTCTCAGAACAAGAATAGACTGATGAGTTTCAGAAGAAAGTTCTTTGTTTCTGGCAATTTTGAGCCTGTAATCGAACCCACAATTGCTGATGCTCCAGATACTCAACTAGTCTCAAGAAGGCAAGTTTTATTGCTTCTTTAATCAGCAAAACAGTTTTCAGCTGTGCTAACATAATTGCAAAAGGGTTTTCTAATGATCAATTAGCTTTTTAAAATGATGAACTTGGATTAGCAAACACAACGTGCCATTGGAACACAGGACTGATGGTTGCTGATAATGGGCCTCTGTACGCCTATGTAGATATTCCATTAAAAATCAGCTGTTTCCAGCTACGGGTCTGACTTAGAATGTGTGGACAACTACAAATACCTAGGTGTCTGGTTAGACCGTAAACTCTCCTTCCAGACTCACAATAAGCATCTCCAATCCAAAGTTAAATCTAGAATCGGCTTCCTATTTCGCAACAAAGCCTCCTTCACTCATGCCGCCAAACATGCCCTCGTAAAACTGACTATCCTACAGATCCTTGACTTCGGCTACAAAATAAAAAAATTACAAAATAGCCTCCAACACTCTACTCAGCAAGTTGTATGTAGTATATCACAGTGCCATCCGTTTATATATCACAGTGCCATCCGTTTTGTCACCAAAGCCCCATATACTACCCACCACTGTGACCTGTACGCTCTTGTTGGCTGGCCCTCACTACATATTCGTTGCCAAACCCACTGGCTCCAGGTCATCTATAAATCACTGCTAGGCAAATCCCCGCCTTATCTTAGCTCACTGGTCACCATAGCAACACCCACCCGTAGTATGCGCTCCAGCAGGTATATCTCACTGGTCATCCCCAAAGCCAACACCTCCTTTGGTCGCCATTCCTTCCAGTTCTCTGCTGCCAATGACTGGAACGAACTGCAAAAATCTCTGAAGCTGGAGACACTTATCTCCCTCACTAACTTTAAGCATCAGTTGTCAGAGCACCTTAACGATCACTGCACCTGTACACAGCCCATCTGAAATTAGCCCACCCAACTACCTCATCCCCATATTGTTATTTATTTTGCTCATTTGCACCCCAGTATCTCTATTTGCACATCATCTTCTGCATATCTATCATTCCAGTGTTAATACTAAATTGTAATTATTTTGCACTATGGCCTATTTATTGCCTTACCTCCATAACTTATTACATTTGCACACACTGTATATATATTTTCTATCGACTTTATGTTTTGTTTTACCCCATATGTAACTCTGTGTTGTTGTTTTTATCGCACTGCTTTGCTTTATCTTGGCCAGGTCGCAGTTGTAAATGAGAACTTGTTCTCAACTGGCTTACCTGGTTAAATAAAGGTTAAATAATAAATAAATAAAATAAAAAATCAGCTTTCCAGCTACAATAGCCATTTACAACATGAACAATGTCTACACTGTATTTCTGATCAATTTTATGTTATTTTAATGGACAAAAAAATTGATTTTCTTTCGAAAACAAGGACGTTTTTAAGTGACCCCAAACTTTTGAACGGTAGTGTATATGCTGTAGTAAATGTTTACAACTCATTAATAAATGGTCAGTAGGTGTCCACTTTCTTTCAAGGTATCTTTTCAGCATTTATAAATGTTGGGAACTCATTTGTTAATGGTCAGTGGGTTGCCACTTTAAAATAAGCTATCATTTTAGCAGTTATGTTGATAACTCAGTTATGTTGATAACTCAGTTATGTTGATAACTCAGTTATAAATGTTGATAACTCAGTTATAAATGTTGATAACTCTGTTATAAATGTTGATAACTCAGTTATAAATGTTGATAACTCAGTTATAAATGTTGATAACTCAGTTATAAATGTTGATAACTCAGTTATAAATGTTGATATCTCAGTTATAAATGTTTATAGATCTGTGACTTTAAAATAAGGTATACTTTTAGTAATTATATGTGGGTAAATCATTTCTAGATGATTTGAGAGTTTTTTCAGAGCTTAGATGTACTTATAGGTAGTACATTACGGTTACCATTTCACAGCAGAGCATTCACCATACTTAGTCTATCACAGAGAAGTGGTAAGTGTGTTGATATCATGTGGTATTATGGAGTATTAGGAGTGCTGTCCTAGATATAAGTTGGGCATCAGGATTTCAAAGGTGGGTCAAGACACATCATGATAACCAACCTCTTCTGTTCCTGGGACAGAGCAACAAAGCATCGCACCCAAAAGTGAGAAAATAACTATTTTTCAACTGTGCAACTATTGAAAATAAGGTTTTATGATGAGACATAAGGGTTCTTGGCCAACAACCTCCTTCCCTCAGTAAGAGCATTGAAGATGGGTCGTGGCAGGGTCTTCCAGCATGACAACGACCCGAAACACACAGCCCGGGCAACTAAGGAGTGGCTCCGTAAGAAGCATCTCAAGGTCCTGGAGTGGCCTAGCCAGTCTCCAGACCTGAACCCAATAGAAAATCTTTGGAGGGAGCTGAAAGTCCGTATTGCCCAGCGACAGCCCCGAAACCTGAAGGATCTGGAGAAGGTCTGTATGGAGGAGTGGGCCAAAATCCCTGCTGCAGTGTGTGCAAACCTGGTCAAGACCTACAGGAAACGTATGATCTCTGTAATTGCAAACAAAGGTTTCTGTACCAAATATTAAGTTCTGCTTTTCTGATGTATCAAATACTTTTGTCATGCAATACAATGCAAATTAATTACTTAAAATCATACAATGTGATTTTCTGGATTTTTGTTTTAGATTCCGTCTCTCATAGTTGAAGTGTACCTATGATAAAAATTACAGACCTCTACATGCTTTGTAAGTAGGAAAACATGTAAAATCGGCAGTGTATCAAATACTTGTTCTCCCCACTGTACATCACCAGTGTCTGTTACTGTGGGTTGGTCAGTTGACTAAATAAATAATAATATGCCATTTAGCAGACGCTTTTATCCAAAGCGACTTACAGTCATGTGTGCATACATCTTTACGTATGGGTGGTCCTGGGGATCGAACCCACTACCCTGGCGTTACAAGCGCCATGCTCTACCAATTGAGCTAGTGTCTGTTATTGTGGGTTGGTCGGTTGACTAATATATACATCACTAGTGTAAGTTACTGTGGGTTGGTCGGTTGACTCCGGGAGAGGAGGGAGAGAGAGAGAGAATTAGAGGGAGCATACTTAAATTCACACAGGACACCAGAGAAGACAGGAGAATAACACCAGATATAACAGACTGACCCTAGCCCCCCCGGCACATAGACTATTGCAGCATAGATACTGGAGGCTGAGACAGAGGGGGGGTCGGGAGACACTGTGGCCCCGTCCGACGATACCCCCGGACAGGGCCAACCAGGTAGGATATATATAAAATGTAAATGTAAAAATATATCCCCACCCACTTTGCCAAAGCACAGCCCCCACACCACCAGAGGGATATCAACAGACCACCAACCTACTACCCTGAGACAAGGCTGAGTATAGCCCACCAACCTACTACCCTGAGACAAGGCTGAGTATAGCCCACCAACCTACTACCCTGAGACAAGGCTGAGTATAGCCCACCAACCTACTACCCTGAGACAAGGCTGAGTATATCCCACCAACCTACTACCCTGAGACAAGGCTGAGTATAGCCCACCAACCTACTACCCTGAGTCAAGGCTGAGTATAGCCCACCAACCTACTACCCTGAGACAAGGCTGAGTATAGCCCACCAACCTACTACCCTGAGACAAGGCTGAGTATAGCCCACCAACCTACTACCCTGAGACAAGGCTGAGTATAGCCCACCAACCTACTACCCTGAGACAAGGCTGAGTATAGCCCACAAAGATCTCCTCCACCGCACGAGCCTGAGGGGACGCAAAACCAGACAGGAAGATCACGTCTGTGACTCAACCCACTCAAGTAACGCACCCCTCCTAGGGACAGCATGGAAGACCCCTCCTAGGGACGGCATGGAAGAGCACTAGTAAGCCAGTGACTCAGCCCCCGTAATAGGGTCAGAGGCAGAGAATCCCAGTGGAGAGAGGGGAGCCGGCCAGGCAGAGACAGCAAGGGCGGTTCGTGCCTTGCCATTCACCTTCGGACCCCTGGGCCAGACTACACTCAATCATAGGACCTACTGAAGAGATGAGTCTTCAGTAAAGACTTACAGGTTGAGACCGAGTCTGCGTCTCTCACATGGATAAGCAGACCATTCCATAAAAATGGAGCTCTATAGGAGAAAGCCCTGCCTCCAGCTGTTTGCTTAGAAATTCTAGGGACAATAAGGAGGCCTGCGTCTTGTGACCGTAGCATACGTGTAGGTACAGTGAGGGAAAAAAGTATTTGATCCCCTGCTGATTTTGTACGTTTGCCCACTGACAAAGACATGATCAGTCTATAATTTTAATGGTAGGTTTATTTGAACAGTGAGAGACAGAATAACAACAAAAAAATCCTAGAAAATCGCATGTCAAATATGTTATAAATTGATTTGCATTTTAATGAGGGAAATAAGTATTTGACCCCTCTGCAAAACATGACTTAGTACTTGGTGGCAAAACCCTTGTTGGCAATCACAGAGGTCAGACGTTTCTTGTAGTTGACCACCACGTTTGCACACATCTCAGGAGGGATTTTGTTCCACTCCTCTTTGCAGATCTTCTCCAAGTCATTAAGGTTTTGAGGCTGACGTTTGGCAACTCGAACCTTCAGCTCCCTCCACAGGTTTTCTATGGGATTAAGGTCAGGAGATTGGCTAGGCCACTCCAGGACCTTAATGTGCTTCTTCTTGAGCCACTCCTTTGTTACCTTGGCCGTGTGTTTTGGATCATTGTCATGCTGGAATACCAATCCACAACCCATTTTCAATGCCCTGGCTGAGGGAAGGAGGTTCTCACCCAAGATTTGACGGTACATGGCCCTGTTCATCATCCCTTTGATGCGGTGAAGTTGTCCTGTCCCCTTAGCAGAAAAACACTCCCAAAGCATAATGTTTCCACCTCCATGTTTGACGGTGGGGATGGTGTTCTTGGGGTCATAGGCAGCATTCCTCCTCCTCCAAACACGGCGAGTTGAGTTGATGCCAAAGAGCTCGATTTTGGTCTCATCTGACCACAACACTTTCACCCAGTTCTCCTCTGAATCATTCAGATGTTCATTGGAAAACTTCAGACGGGCATGTATATGCGCTTTCTTGAGCAGGGGGACCTTGCGGGCGCTGCAGTATTTCAGTCCTTCACGGCGTAATGTGTTACCAATTGTTTTCTTGGTGACTATGGTCCCAGCTGCCTTGAGATCATTGACAAGATCCTCCCGTGTAGTTCTGGGCTGATTCCTCACCGTTCTCATGATCATTGCAATTTCACGAGGTGAGATCTTGCATGGAGCCCCAGGCTGAGGGAGATTGACAGTTATTTTGTGTTTCTTCCATTTGCGAATAATCACACCATCTGTTTTCACCTTCTCACCAAGCTGCTTGGCGATGGTCTTGTAGCCCATTCCAGCCTTGTGTAGGTCTACAATCTTGTCCCTGACATCCTTGGAGAGCTCTTTGGTCTTGGCCATGGTGGAGAGTTTGGAATCTGATTGATTGATTGCTTCTGTGGACAGGTGTCTTTTATACAGGTAACAAGCTGAGATTAGGAGCACTCCCTTTAAGAGTGTGCTCCTAATCTCAGCTCATTACCTGTATAAAAGACACCTGGGAGCCAGAAATCTTTCTGATTGAGAGGGGGTCATATACTTATTTCCCTCATTAAAATGCAAATCAATTTATAACAATTTTGACATGCGTTTTTCTGGATTTTTGTTGTTGTTATTCTGTCTCTCACTGTTCAAATAAACCTACCATTAAAATTATAGACTGATCATTTCTTTGTCAGTGGGCAAACGTACAAAATCAGGATCAAATACTTTTTTCCCTCACTGTATGTATGGCAGGACCAAATCGGAGAGATGGGTAGGAGCAAACCCATGTAATGCTTTGTAGGTTAGCAGTAAAACCTTGAAATCAGCCCTAGCCTTAACAGGAAGCCAGTGCCATCCAGGACCTATATACTAGGCAGTGTCAGAGGAAGGCCCAAAAAATTGTCAAGGACTCCAGCCAACCTAGTCATAGACTGTTCTCTCTGCTTCCGCACGGCAAGTGGTACCAGAGCGCCAAGTCTAGGTCCAAAAGGCTTCTTAACAGCTTCTACCCCCAAGCCATAAGACTCCTGAACTATTAATCAAATGGCCACCCGGACTATTTACTATTTGCAATGACCTACCTGTCCCCCCCACCCCTTTGTTTTTACACTGCTGCGACTCTCTGTTTATTATCTATGCATAGTCACTTTACCCCTACCTATAGTGCCTTGCAAAAGTATTCATCCCCTTGGCATTTTTCCTATTTTGTTGCATTACAACCTGTCATTTAAATTGATTTTTATTTGGATTTCATGTAATGGACATACACAAAATAGTCCAAATTGTTGAAGTGAAATGAAAAAGATTTCTTGTTTCAAAGAATTCAAAAAAATAAATAATGGAAAAGTGGTGCGTGCATATGTATTCACCCCCTTTGCTATGAAGCCCCTAAATAAGATCTGGTGCAACCAATTACCTTCAGAAGTACCATAATTAGTTAAATAAAGTCCACCTGTGTGCAATCTAAGTGTCACATGATCTGTCACATGATCTCAGTATATATACACCTGTTCTGAAAGGCCCCAGAGTCTGCAACACCACTAAGCAAGGGGCACCACCAAGCAAGTGGCACCATGAAGACCAAGGAGCTCTCCAAACAGGTCAGGGACAAAGTTGTGGAGAAGTACAGATCAGGGTTGGGTTATAAAAAAAATCCGTAACGTTGAACATCCCATGGAGCACCATTAAATCCATTATAATAAAATGGAAAGAATATGGCACCACAACAAACCTGCCAAGAGAGGGCCGCCCACCAAAACTCACGGACCAGGCAAGGAGGGCATTGATCAGAGAGGCAACAAAGAGACCAAAGATAACCCTGAAGGAGCTGCAAAGCTCCACAGCGGAGATTGGAGTATCTGTCCTTTAGAACACTTTAAGTCGTACACTCCACAGAGCTGGGCTTTACGGAAGAGTGGTCAGAAAAAAGCCATTGCTTAAAGAAAAAAATAAGCAAACACATTTGATGTTCGCCAAAATGCATGTGTGAGACTCCCCAAACAGATGGAAGCTTTTTGGCCATCAAGGAAAATGCTATGTCTGGCGCAAACCCAACACCTCTCATCACCCCGAGAACACCATCCCACAGTGAAGCATGGTGGTGGCAGCATCATGCTGTGGGGATGTTTTTCATCGGCAGGGACTGGGAAACTGGTCAGAATTGAAGGAATGATGGATGGTGCTAAATACAGGGAAATTCTTGAGGGAAACCTCTTTCAGTCTTCCAGAGATTTGAGACTGGGACAGAGGTTCACCTCCCAGCAGGACAATGATCCTAAGCATACTGCTAAAGCAACACGAGTGGTTTAAGGGGAAACATTTAAATGTCTTGGAATGGCCTAGTCAAAGCCCAGACATCAATCCAACTGAGAATCTGTGGTATGACTTAAAGATTGCTGTACACCAGCGGAACCCATCCAACTTGAAGGAACAATGACAAGGGGGGTGAATACTCTTGCAAGCCACTGTACATGTACAAATTACCTCGACTAACCTGTACCCCCGCACATTGACTCGGTACCGGTACCCTCTGTATATAGCCTCGTTATTGTTATTTTATTGTTACTTTTGTTTTTATTAAGTAAATATTTTCTTAACTCTATTTTCTTTAAACTGCATTATTGGTTAAGGGCTTGTAAGTAAGCATTTCATGGTAAGGTCTACACCTGTTGTATTCGGAGCATGTGACAAATACAATTTGATTTGATTTGTAGAGAGACTAGCACTGAAGTAATATGATAAAATGTTTTGCTTCTAGTCAAGATTCTAGCAGCTGTGTTTAGCACTAACTGGAGTTTATTTAGTGCTTTATCCGGGTAGCTGGAGAGTAGAGCATTGCAGTAGTCTAATCTAGAAGTGACAAAAGCATGGACGAGCTTTTCTGCATCATTTTTGGACAAAACTTTTCTGATTTTTGCAATGTTACGAAGATGGAAAAAACCTGTCCTTGAAATATTCTTGATATGTTCGTCAAAAGAGATATCAGGGTCCAGAGTAATGCCGAGGTCCTTCACAGTTTTATTTTAAACGACTGTACAACAATCAAGATTAATTGTCAGATCCAACAGCAGATCTCTTTGTTTCTTGGGACCTAGAACTAGCATCTTTGTTTTGTACGAGTTTAAATGTAAAACATTTGCCGCCATCCACTTCCTTATGTCTGAAACACAGGCTTCCAGGGTAGGCAATGTCGGGGCTTCACCATGTTTAATCGAAATGTACAGCTGTGTGTCGTCCACATATCAGTGAAAGTTGACATTGTGTGTTTCCGAATGACATCACCAAGAGGTAGAACATATAGTGAAAACAATAGTTGTCCAAAATCGAACCTTGAGGAACATCGAAACGTACAATTGATTTGTCAGAGGACAAGCCATCCACAGAGACGAACTGATATCTTTCTGACAGATAAGATCTAAACCAGGCAAGAACTTGTCCATGTAGACCAATTAGGGGTTCCAATCTCTCCAAAAGGATGTGGTGATCGATGGTGTCAAAAGCAGCACTAAGGTCTAGGAGCACGAGGACAGATGCAGAGCCTTGGTCTGACGCCATTAAAAGGTCATTTGCCACCTTCACGAGTGCAGTCTCAGTGCTATGATGGGGTCTAAAACCAGACTGAAGCATTTCGTATGCATTATTTGTCTTCAGGAAGGCAGTGAGTTGCTGCGCAACAGATTTTTCAAAAAGTTTTGAGAGGAATGGGAGATTTGTTACAGGCCGATTCGTTTTTTAAAAACATTTTCCAGGTGAACGTTTGGCTTTTTCAAGGGAGGCTTTATTACTGCCAGGTTTATTGAATTTGGTACACATCCAGTGGATAGGGAGCCATTTATTATGTTCAACATAGGAGGGCCAAGCACAGGAAGTAGCTCTTTCAGTAGTTTAGTTTGGAATAGGGTCCAGTATGCAGCTTGAAGGTTTTGAGGCCATTACTATTTTCATGAATGTATCAAGAGATACAGGATAAAAAAACTTGAGTGTCTCCATTGATCCCAGGTCCTGGCAGTTCTGTGCAGACTCAGGACAACTGAGCTTTGGAGAAATACGCAGATTCAAAGAGGAGTCTGTAATTTGCTTTCTAATGATCATGATCTTTTCGTCAAAGATGTTCATGAATTCGTCACTGCTGAAGTGAAAGCCATCCTCTCTTGGGGAATGCTGCTTTTTAGTTAGCTTTGCGACAGTATCAAAAATAAATATTGGATTGTTGTTATTCTTCTCAATTAGGTTGGAAAAATAGGATGATCGAGCAGCAGTGAGGGCTCTTTGATATTGCACGGTACTTTCTTTCCAAGCTAGTAGGAAGACTTCCAGTTTGGTGGAGCGCCATTTCCGTTCAAATTTTCTGGAAGCTTGCTTCAGGGCTCGAGTATTTTCTGTATACCAGGGAGCTAATTTCTTGTGACAAATGTTTTTTGTTTTTAGGGGTGCGACTGCATCTAGGGTATTACGCAAGTTTACATTTAGATCCTCAGTTAGTTCGTTAACTGATTTTTGTACTCCGACGTCCTTGGGTAGGTGGAGGGAGTCTGGAAGGGCCTCTAGGAATCTTTGGGTTGTCCAACAATTTATAGCACATCTTTTGATGATCCTTGGTTGGGGTCTGAGAAGATTATTTGTTGCGATTGCGAACGTAATAAGATTGTGGTCCGATAGTCCAGGATTATAAGGAAAAACAATTTGATCCACAATTTTTATAGACAAAACTAGATCCAGGGTATGACTGTGGCAATGAGTAGGTCCAGCGACATGTTGGACAAAATCCACTGAGTCGATGATGGCTCCAAAAGCCTTTTGGAGTGGGTCTGTGGAGTTTTCCATGTGAATATTGAAGTCACCAATTATTTTTATATTATCTGCCATGACTACAAGGTCCGATAGGAATTCAAGGATGAATGCTGTATACGACCCAGGAGGCCTGTAAACAGTAGCTATAAAAAGTGATTGAGTAGGCTGCATAGATTTCATGACTAGAAGCTCAAAAGACAAAAACGCAGTCATTTATTTAATTATTTTTTTTTAATTTGCTGTCGTAAATGTTAGCAACACCTCTGCCTTTGTGTGATGCGCGGGGGATATGGTCACTAGTGTAACCAGGAGGAGAGGCCTCATTTAACACAGTCAATTCATCAGGCTGGAGCCATGTTTCAGTCAGGCCAATCACATCAAGATTATGATCAGTGATTAGTTCATTGACTATGAATCCCTTGGAAGTGAGGGATCTAACATTAAGTAACCCTATTTTGAGATGTGAGATATCACAATCTCTTTCAATAATGACAGGAATGGAGGAGGTCTTTATTCCAGTGAGATTGCTAAGGCGAGCACCGCCATGTTTAGTTTTGCCCAACCTAGATCGAGGCACAGACACTGTCTCAATGGGGATAGCTGAGCTGACTACACTGACTGTGCTAGTGGCAGACTCCACTAAGCTGGCAGGCTGGCTAACAGCCTGCTGCCTGGCCTGCACCCTGTCTCATTGGGGAGGCTAACAGCCTGCTGCCTGGCCTGCACCCTGTCTCATTGGGCTGGCTAACAGCCTGCTGCCTGGCCTGCACCCTGTCTCATTGGGGAGGCTAACAGCCTGCTGCCTGGCCTGCACCCTGTCTCATTGTGGAGCTAGAGGAATTAGAGCCCTGTCTATGTTGGTAGATAAGATGAGAGCACCCCTCCAGCTAGGATGGAGTCCATCACTCCTCAGCAGGCCAGGCTTGGTCCTGTAGCACCCCTCCAGCTAGGATGGAGTCCATCACTCCTCAGCAGGCCAGGCTTGGTCCTGTAGCACCCCTCCATCTAGGATGGAGTCCGTCACTCCTCAGCAGGCCAGGCTTGGTCCTGTTTGTGGGTGAGTCACTGAAAGAGTGTCAATTATCTACAAATTCTATCTTTTGGGAGGGGCAGAAAGCTGTTTTCAAACAGTGATTGAGTAGTGCGAGTCTGCTGTAGAACTCATCACTCCCCCTAACTGGGAGGGGCCAGAGACAATTACTCAATGCCGACACATCTTTCTAGCTAATTTGCACGCTGAAGCTATGTTGCGCTTGTTGACCTCTGACTGTTTCATCCTAACATTGTTGGTGCCGACATGGATAACAATATCCCTATACTCTCTACACTCGCCAGTTTTAGCCTTAGCCAGCACCATCTTCAGGTTAGCCTTTACGTCGGTAGCCCTGCCCCCTGGTAAACAGTGTATGATCGTTGGACGATTGTTTTTAAGTCTAATATTGTGGGTATTGGAGTCGCCAATGACTAGGATTTTTAATTTGTCAGCACTAATGGTGGAAGGCTTCGGTGGCTCAGACCCCGTAACGGGTGGAGGAGAGACCTGAGAAGGCGCGGCCTCTGACTCCGACTCGTTGCTTAATGGAGAGAACCGGTTGAAAGTTTCTGTCGGCTGAATGAGCGACACCGGTTGAGCATGCTGACAGCATTTCTTTCCAGAAGCCTTAAGAAAATTGTCCGGCTGCGGGGACTGTGCGGGGGGGATTTATACTACTATCTGTACTTACTGGTGTCACAGATGCTGTTTCATCCTTTCCTTCACTTACATTGCCCTTGCCTAACGATTGCATCTGAAGCTGGGCTTGCAGCACGGCTATCCTCACCATAAGGGGATAGTTCTCCTGTATATTATGAGTACAACGACTGCAATTAGATGGCATAGTGTTAATGTTACTACTTAGCTTTTTCAGCTGGTGGAGGTCCTGTAGAACCATGTCCAGATAAAGAGTCCTGTAGAACCATGTCCAGATAAAGGGTCCTGTAGAACCATGTCCAGATAAAGCCTCCTGTAGAACCATGTCCAGATAAAGCCTCCTGTAGAACCATGTCCAGATAAAGCCTCCTGTAGAACCATGTCCAGATAAAGGGTCCTGTAGAACCATGTCCAGATAAAGGGTCCTGTAGAACCATGTCCAGATAAAGGGTCCTGTAGAACCATGTCCAGATAAAGCCTCCTGTAGAACCATGTCCAGATAAAGCCTCCTGTAGAACCATGTCCAGATAAAGGGTCCTGTAGAACCATGTCCAGATAAAGGGTCCTGTAGAACCATGTCCAGATAAAGGGTCCTGTAGAACCATGTCCAGATAAAGGGTCCTGTAGAACCATGTCCAGATAAAGGGTCCTGTAGAACCATGTCCAGATAAAGGGTCCTGTGGAACCATGTCCAGATAAAGGGTCCTGTAGAACCATGTCCAGATTAAAAGTCCTGTAGAACCATGTCCAGATAAAGGGTCCTATAGAACCATGTCCAGATAAAGGGTCCGGGGTGAAAAAGTTGAATGAAAAAAGTTGAGCGAGGAAGAAACTAAGATGTTGGTAAATGTGTTAAATGCAGAGTTTTGATTAAATGGTTATTACAAGTAAAAACCGAAAAGTTTGTCAGGTAGCTAAGTAGCAACAAACAGCACAGCAGCTCAGAGACAAGTCCGGAAGTTGTAATCAACCCAAGAACAATGAATACAGCTGGAAACAGACTGCTCTGAAGGCCATTATTTCAGCCCAGGGTGTGAGAACTATCTGCCATGCTGCTAATTTCATCTGAAGGCTGAATGCTGGCGTTAGGGCTGTGGAGCTGTCTCTGTGTATCTAGCTGGTCACTAATGGGTTGTTTGTCATTGCAGCCTGGGAGGAAGCCTTCGTAGAGTTCCAGAGGCTGAAGTAAGTTCACCAACTCTACACCAGCGTTCTTGGTCTCTTATTATGAAGCCAGACAGACAGATGCAGTGTATATAGTTGTTGTTGTGACATGTTCCTGACCCTGTGTCTGTCTCTCTGTCTGTCTTCCTCAGGGCTGCTGCCATTGCAGAGAGAAGTGAGTGGTTATTTATATTCTCCAATATTATGAAACATCTTCTCTTCCTGCTCTGGGCTGGTGGGAGGGGCTCTGAATGTTACACTGTGTGTGTGTGTTAACACTGACCATCCTGTATTGCAGACCGTGCCCGCGTGGTGGGAGGTCTGCCAGATGTGGTGACCATCCAGGAGGGCAAGGTAACTAGGATCCCTCTCACTCAATTCAAAGGGCTTTATTGGCATGGGAAACATATGTTTACAAAGCCAAAGCAAGTTTCTCTCTCGCACGCTCACACTCTCTCTCTCTCTCGCTCACACTTTCTCTCTCTATCTCTCTCTCACTTCCCACTTCTCTCTCTCTACCTCTCTCTCTCGCGCTCACACTCACTCTCTCTCTCTCTCTCTCTCTCTCTATATATATATATATATATATATCTCTCGCTCGCTCTCTCACTTCCCACCTCTCCCTCTCTCGCGCTCACACTCTCTCTCTCTATATATATATCTCACACTCACTCACTCTCTCTCTCTCTCTCTCTCTCTCTCTCTCTCTCTCTCTCTCTCTCTCTCTCTCTCTCTCTCTATATATATATATATATATATATATATATATATATATATATATATATATATATATATAGAGAGAGAGAGAGAATCTCACACTCTCACTGTCCACTTCTCTTTCTCTGTCTTTGTTTCTCTGTCTCTCTTTCTCTCCACTTCTCTCCTCTCCCCTCCGTGTCTGTATGTTATTTGGGAACAGAGTGTTTAATATTGTGCTGACATCATGCCTCCCCACTTCTCCAGTCTCTGAACCTGACAGGCAATGTGTGGGGTGACCCCGCACCCGAGGTCACCTGGATGAAGAACGACAGAGAGCTGGTGTCTGACGAACGTTACGCCCTCAAGTTTGAACACGGCAAGTTTGCCAGCATCACCATCGCCTCAGTAACCACGACCGACTCAGGGAAGTATGCACTCCTGGTGAAGAACAAGTATGGAACCGAGGCAGGAGAGTTCACTGTGTCTGTCTACTTCCCAGAGGATGAGAAGAAAACAGAGTAGAGGAGGATGGAGTTGGGATGGAGTTGGGATGGAGTTGGGATGGAGTTGGGATGGGGGGATAGATGGAGGAGTAGTTATAACAGGCTGAAGGATGACAGGGCGACCTCCAAAGCTCTTTACCCCAGTGCATGATGGTAAACAGAGAACAGGCTGGAAGCATTCAGGAGATGACAAAGATTTGTTGCTGAGAGGTCTTGGTACATATCCTTCTGCTGTCATGTTGAAACCAGAAGCCCCCAGGGCATCATGTCTATACTGATGTGTTGAATCTAAATGATGAACCTGGGAAGAATGAAGGATTGCTCTCCATCTGTCTCTGTCAGGCACTGGGATGAACAGCTGGGAGGATAATATAGTTGAGTAGAAAGCATAGTGTTATACTCTGCTGTTGATGTTGCTTGGTTTGTGGTCTTTGTAGATGTAAGGATGTTTTGGTCCAACCAGGAGATGGTTGACTTGTCTGTCTGCTGCTTTCAGATAAACACGCTGTTACTCACTTCCCATGTTAGTAGACCATTACTTTGGGTTAAACTTTAGAAATACATTGGGCTAAACTTTGAACTCTGACTGTAACTTGCCAATATGTAGAAGTGTTAGACAACCACAACATATATTACAGCAGAGGTCAGAGGTTAGAGATCAGAGGAGACTGGAGGGTTGAGGAAGCAGAGGCATTAAAGGCCCAGCAGGCAGTCTGTGTGTACATCCCAAATTGCACCCTATTCCCCATTGGCCCTGGTCAAAAGTAGTGCACTGTATAGGGAATAGTGAGCCATTTGGGATGGTGTTTCTGTATAGCCCTGTATCTCTAGTGTGTTCATGTGAAACTAGTTCTGTCTGTCTGACAGCCTCAGGCCTGGATACATAACACATTGACACAATGGAGTGCGCGCGCACACACACACACACACACACACACATACACACACACATACACACACACACACACACACACAAACACGTAACTCAACATAAACTATATACTTCTAGAGGCATTTACTACCAGTTTGTCCATAGAATTTCTGTAGGTTGACATGACACAGAAGGAAGGAAGGAAGGAAGGAAGGAAGGAAGGAAGGAAGGAAGGAAGGTGGAGTTAGGCTACAGATGGTGACAGAACACATAACAATGTCAAAGTTCGCTGTGAGAGCTACTTTATGAAATGTGTTTTGTGTTCATTGAAAGTAATAACCTACTGTCCTCCTCATGACTCTGGTCCCTGTGTTAATAAAGGTGCTTTACTCACGGTCTCTCCTCCTTATCTTCATACAATAGTAGATGGATGTTAGTATTGATTGTATCACTCAACTACTGTAACCAAGTCCACTCAGGACAGAACTGTCTGTTCGTCATAATAAGCAGGATGTTTTCATGTTATGAATATGAGGCAGCGGAGAACGACTGCCCCTGCTGGCTGACCGCGGTACTGCTGGCACTGTATGCAGAAAATAGGATCACCAATTATAGTGAATGGAAAAATTGAGATCTTCATGGTCAGTCTCTGTGTAAATAAACAAATGTCTCAAAGGCAATCATGGTACCAATAATTGCTTCTAAGACACAAGATGTACTGTATGTTCTTGAAGTGATTATTTTTAAATCGCACACAGAAGAAGTTAAGGATAATTTAGTTTCTAATGGAAGCCTGCAGTACCCTGGTTGGCCTTCAACTAGACTCACTCAATGAGAGGGGGCAGCACTGAGCTAGCCTGCAACATCACTTCATGGAGTAGCTCAAACTGGGCATGTTATGTCTCCATGAGACATCATCTTAAAGATGAAGTCCGGATCTTAAGCACAACAAATTCGTAATATATGGTACTAATTGGATTCGTAACGTATCATACAAATTACACAACAACAAAAAATACATATATGAAATGTATGATGACGTAGTACACAGAAACCAGGGACTCGTTTTGGCTCGTTTTGGCTCGTGAGCACCACTTTCAAAACTACTGGCTGAAATTATACAAACGTTCTGGAGTATCACTTTAACCAACTTAATTTGGCTTATTGAGACTTCACATAGAAATGAATGGTGTCACTTGATCAATGGCTTTGTCCATTCATATACTGTATGTAGTCATTGATGTGAGGTCATGGACTGTTACAAAATATAAATACTTTTTTCACCTTCATGGCTTTTCCATAAAGTCACATGACATTGTCACATAGCTGCAGCTGGTAGCCCTGCTGTTGTGTTCTGTTGTTCTTTTGGGTTCTGTTGCATTCTGTTGTTCTGTTCTGTTCTGTTGTGTTCTGTTGTGTTCTGTTCTGTTCTGGAGTCTGTTGTGTTCTGTTGTTCTTTTGGGTTCTGTTGCATTCTGTTGTGTTGTTTTCTGTTGTTCTGTTGTTCTGTTGTTGTGTTCTGTTCTGGGGTCTGTTGTGTTCTGTTCTGTTCACCGGACGAGCTACCTTGTCCCAGACCTTCTGTTTTCAACTCTCTCTCTCTCTACCGCACCTGCTATTTCAACCTCTAAATGCCCGGCTATGAAAAGCCAAGTGACATTTACTCCTGATGTACTGACCTGTTGCAACCTCTACAACCACTGTGATTATTATTTGACCCTGCTGGTCATCTATGAACGTTTGAACATCTTGAAGAACAATTTGGCCTTAATGGCCATGTACTCATAATCTTCACCCGGCATAGCCAGAAGAGGACTGGCCACCCCTCAGAGCCTGGTTCCTCTCTAGGTTTCTTCCTAGGTTCCTGCCTTTCTAGGGAGATTTTCTTAGCCACCGTGCTTCTACATCTGCATTGCTTTCTGTTTGGGGTTTTAGGCTGGGTTTCTGTATAGAACTTTGTGACATCTACTGATGTAAAAAGGCCTTTATAAATACATTTGATTGATTGATTGTGTTGTGTTCTTTTGGGTTCTATTGTGTCCTGTTGCTCTGCTCTGTTGTGTTGTGTGTGTTCTGTTGTGTTCTGTTCTGTTCTGGGTTGTGTTGTTGTGTTGTGTGTTCTGTTCTGGGTTGTGTTGTGTTGTGTGTGTTCAGTTTTGTTGTGTGTGTTCTGTTCTGTTGTGTTGTAGGTGTGCTGTGTTGTGCTGTTCTGTAGTGACTGTATATATGAATGGACAAAGCAATCGATCACATGACACCATTAATTCCTATGTGAAGACTCAATAGCGCATTGAAGCCAAATGAAGTCGGTTAAGATGGCATCTCAAAACATGCAGGCTAGCTCAGTGCTGCCCCCTCTCATTGAGTAAATCAAGTTGAAGACAGACCGGGGTACTGCAGGCTGCCATTAGCAACAAAATGATCCTTATCACTTCTTCTGTGCTTGATTTTAAAATAATCAGTTCAAGGACATACACTACTGTTCAAAAGTTTGGGGTCACTTAGAAATGTCCTTGTTTTCGAAAGAAAAGCACTTTTTGTGTCCATTAAAATAACATTACATTTATCAGAAATAAAGTGTAGACATTGTTAATGTTGTAAATGGCTATTGTAGCTGGAAATGGCTGATTTTTAATGGAATATCTACATAGGCGTACAGAGGCCCATTATCAGCAACCATCAGTCATGTGTTCCAATGGCACGTTGTGTTTGCTAATCCAAGTTTATCATTTTAAAAGGCTAATTGATCATTAGAAAACCCTTTTGTAATTATGTTAGCACAGCTGAAAACTGTTGTGCTGATTAAAGAAGCAATAAAACTGGCCTTCTTGAGACTAGTTGAGTATCTGGAGCATTAGCAATTGTGGGTTCAATTACAGGCTCAAAATGGCCAGAAACAAAGAACTTTCTTCTGAAACTCATCAGTTTATTCTTGTTCTGAGAAATGAAGGCTATTCCATGCGAGAAATTGCCAAGAAACTGAAGATTTCGTACAACGCTGTGTACTACTCCTTTCACAGAACAGTGCGAACTGTCTCGAACCATTTATTAAAGATGCGTGCGCACAAAAAAGACTGAACCTTGCGTGGGCCAGTTTTCCTGCAAAGGTTGGTACAGTGAGGGGAAAAAGTATTTGATCCCCTGCTGATTTTGATGTTTGCCCACTGACAAAGACATGATCAGTCTATAATTTTAATGGTAGGTTTATTTGAACAGTGAGAGACAGAATAACAACAACAAAATCCAGAAAAACGCATGTCAAAAATGTTATAAATTGATTTGCATTTTAATGAGCTGAATTGCTCATTAAAATGCAATTTTAATTGCAAAATGTAATTGCTGAATTTCTGTAGTTCAATACTTCCTATGGGGATACAATTGATAGTGCAGCTTAAAAATGTATACTGAACAAAAATATAAACGCAACAATTTCTGAGATTTGACTGAGTTACTGTTCATACAAGGAAATCAGTCAATTGAAATAAATTCATTAGGCCCTAATCTATGAATTTCACGTGACTGGGCAGGGGCGCAGCCATGGGTGGGCCTGGGCGGGCATAGGCCCACCCACTGGGGAACCAGGCCCAGCCAATATTCTCTAAAACGACATTGGAGGGGGCTTACAGTAGAGAAATTAACATTAAATGATCTGGCAACAGCTCTGTTGGACATTCCTGTAGTCAGCATGCCAATTTCACATTCCCTCAAAACTTGAGATATCTGTGCCATTGTGTTGTGACAAAACTGCACATTTTAGAATGGCCTTTTATTGTCCCCAGCATAAGGTGCACCTGTGTAATGATCATGCTGTATAATCAGCTTCTTGATATGCCACACCTGTCAAGTGGATGGATTATCTTGGCAAAGGAGAAATGCTCACCAACAGGGATGTAAACAAATTTATGTACAACATTTGAGATAAGCTTTTTGTGAGTATGGAACATTTCTGGGATATTTTATTTCAGCTCATGAAACATGGGACCAACACTTAACATGTTGCATTTATATTTTTGATCAGTATTTATGGCAAGGTAAAATGAATACATTTACAAAAAGAGGGAAATATGTAGGAGGACTACATACCAAACTTTAAATTGTATTTCCAGGCTCTATCATTTCGCCCCATCCTACATTTTACATTACATTTACATTTACGTCATTTAGCAGACGCTCTTATCCAGAGCGACTTACAAATTGGTGCATTCACCCTATAGCCAGTGGGATAACCACTTTACAATTAAAAAAAAAAAAAATAATTGGGGGGGGGGGTAGAAGGATTACTTTATCCTATCCCAGGTATTCCTTAAAGAGGTGGGGTTTCAAATGTCTCCGGAAGGTGGTGAGTGACTCCGCTGTCCTGGCATCGTGAGGGAGCTTGTTCCACCATTGGGGTGCCAGAGCAGCGAACAGTTTTGACTGGGCTGAGCGGGAACTATGCTTCCGCAGAGGAAGGGGAGCCAGCAGGCCAGAGGTGGATGAACGCAATGCCCTCGTTTGGGTGTAGGGACTGATCAGAGCCTGAAGGTACGGAGGTGCCGTTCCCCTCACTGCTCCATAGGCAAGCACCATGGTCTTGTAGCAGATGCGAGCTTCAACTGGAAGCCAGTGGAGTGTGCGGAGGAGGGGGGTGACGTGAGAGAAATTGGGAAGGTTGAACACCAGACGGGCTGCGGCATTCTGGATGAGTTGTAGGGGTTTAATGGCACAGGCAGGGAGCCCAGCCAACAGCGAGTTGCTGTTGGCTGATTTAGACATGATTATTTTGCCCCCTGGCTGAGTATAGAGAGAAATATGGTGTCTCCTATTGACCTGGAAGAGGTGGTCTCCACTGATATATCCCTTAAACAATGTAATATGGTGTCTCCTATTGATCTGGAAGAGGTGGTCTCCACTGATATATCCCTTAAACAATATAATATGGTGTCTCCTATTGATCTGGAAGAGGTGGTCTCCACTGATATATCCCTTAAACAATGTAATATGGTGTCTCCTATTGACCTGGAAGAGGTGGTCTCCACTGATATATCCCTTAAACAATGTAATATGGTGTCTCCTATTGATCTGGAAGAGGTGGTCTCCACTGATATATCCCTTAAACAATGTAATATGGTGTCTCCTATTGACCTGGAAGAGGTGGTCTCCACTGATATATCCCTTAAACAATGTAATATGGTGTCTCCTATTGATCTGGAAGAGGTGGTCTCCACTGATATACAGTGGGGAAAAAAAGTATTTAGTCAGCCACCAATTGTACAAGTTCTCCCACTTAAAAAGATGAGAGAGGCCTGTAATTTTCATCATAGGTACACGTCAACTATGACAGACAAATTGAGAAAAAAAAATCCAGAAAATCCAATTGTAGGATTTTTAATGAATTTATTTGCAAATTATGGTGGAAAATAAGTATTTGGTCACCTACAAACAAGCAAGATTTCTGGCTCTCACAGACCTGTAACTTCTTCTTTAAGAGGCTCCTCTGTCCTCCACTCGTTACCTGTATTAATGGCACCTGTTTGAACTTGTTATCAGTATAAAAGACACCTGTCCACAACCTCAAACAGTCACACTCCAAACTTCACAATGGCCAAGACCAAAGAGCTGTCAAAGGACACCAAAAACAAAATTGTAGACCTGCACCAGGCTGGGAAGACTGCATCTGCAATAGGTAAGCAGCTTGGTTTGAAGAAATCAACTGTGGGAGCAATTATTAGGAAATGGAAGACATACAAGACCACTGATAATCTCCCTCGATCTGGGGCTCCACGCAAGATCTCATCCTGTGGGGTCAAAATGATCACAAGAACGGTGAGCAAAAATCCCAGAACCACACGGTGGGACCTAGTGAATGACCTGCAGAGAGCTGGGACCAAAGTAATAAAGCCTACCATCAGTAACACACTACGCCGCCAGGGACTCAAATCCTGCAGTGCGAGACGTGTCCCCCTGCTTAAGCCAGTACATGTCCAGGCCCGTCTGAAGTGCATTTGGATGATCCAGAAGAGGATTGGGAGAATGTCATATGGTCAGATGAAACCAAAATATAACTTTTTGGTAAAAACTCAACTCGTCATGTTTGGAGGACAAAGAATGCTGAGTTGCATCCAAAGAACACCATACCTACTGTGAAGCATGGGGTTGGAAACATCATGCTTTGGGGCTGTTTTTCTGCAAAGGGACCAGGACGACTGATCCGTGTAAAGGAAAGAATGAATGGGGCCATGTATCGTGAGATTTTGAGTGAAACCCTCCTTCCATCAGCAAGGGCATTGAAGATGAAACGTGGCTGGGTCTTTCAGCATGACAATGATCCCAAACACACCGCCCGGGCAACGAAGGAGTGGCTTCGTAAGAAGCATTTCAAGGTCCTGGAGTGGCCTAGCCAGTCTCCAGATCTCAACCCCATAGAAAATCTTTGGAGGGAGTTGAAAGTCTGTGTTGCCCAGCGACAGCCCCAAAACATCACTGCTCTAGAGGAGATCTGCATGGAGGAATGGGCCAAAATACCAGCAACAGTGTGTGAAAACCTTGTGAAGACTTACAGAAAACGTTTGACATGTGTCATTGCCAACAAAGGGTATATAACAAAGTATTGAGAAACTTTTGTTATTGACCAAATACTTATTTTCAACCATCATATGCCAATAAATTCATTAAAAATCCTACAATGTGATTTTCTGGATTTTTTTTCCTCATTTTGTCTGTCATAGTTGACGTGTACCTATGATGAAAATTACAGGCCTCTCTCATCTTTTTAAGTGGGAGAACTTGCACAATTGGTGGCTGACTAAATACTTTTTTTCCCCACTGTATCCCTTAAACAATGTAATATGGTGTCTCCTATTGCCCTGGAAGAGGTGGTCTCCACTGATATATCCCTTAAACAATGTAATATGGTGTCTCCTATTGATCTGGAAGAGGTGGTCTCCACTGATATATCCCTTAAACAATGTAATATGGTGTCTCCTATTGGTCACTGATATATCCCTTAAACAATGTAATATGGTGTCTCCTATTGATCTGGAAGAGGTTGTCTCCACTGATATATCCCTTAAACAATATAATATGGTGTCTCCTATTGATCTGGAAGAGGTGGTCTCCACTGATATATCCCTTAAACAATGTAATATGGTGTCTCCTATTGATCTGGAAGAGGTGGTCTCCACTGATATATCCCTTAAACAATGTAATATGGTGTCTCCTATTGATCTGGAAGAGGTGGTCTCCACTGATATATCCTTAAACAATGTAATATGGTGTCTCCTATTGATCTGGAAGAGGTGGTCTCCACTGATAAATCCCTTAAACAATGTAATATGGTGTCTCCTATTGCCCTGGAAGAGGTGGTCTCCACTGATATATCCTTAAACAATATAATATGGTGTCTCCTATTGATCTGGAAGAGGTGGTCTCCACTGATATATCCCTTAAACAATGTCATATGGTGTCTCCTATTGACCTGGAAGAGGTGGTCTCCACTGATATATCCCTTAAACAATGTAATATGGTGTCTCCTGTAGCCCTGGAAGAGGTAGTCTCCACTTATATATCCCTTAAACAATGTAATATGGTGTCTCCTATTGATCTGGAAGAGGTGGTCTCCACTGATATATCCCTTAAACAATGTAATATGGTGTCTCCTATTGATCTGGAAGAGGTGGTCTCCACTGATATATCCCTTAAACAATGTAATATGGTGTCTCCTGTTGCCCTGGAAGAGGTGGTCTCCACTGATATATCCCTTAAACAATGTAATATGGTGTCTCCTATTGATCTGGAAGAGGTGGTCTCCACTGATATATCCCTTAAACAATGTAATATGGTGTCTCCTATTGACCTGGAAGAGGTGGTCTCCACTGATATATCCCTTAAACAATGTCATATGGTGTCTCCTATTGACCTGGAAGAGGTTGTCTCCACTGATATATCCCTTAAACAATGTAATATGGTGTCTCCTATTGGTCACTGATATATCCCTTAAACAATGTAATATGGTGTCTCCTATTGATCTGGAAGAGGTGGTCTCCACTGATAAATCCCTTAAACAATGTAATATGGTGTCTCCTATTGATCTGGAAGAGGGGGTCTCCACTGATATATCCCTTAAACAATGTAATATGGTGTCTCCTATTGATCTGGAAGAGGTGGTCTCCACTGATATATCCCTTAAACAATGTAATATGGTGTCTCCTATTGATCTGGAAGAGGTGGTCTGCACTGATATATCCCTTAAACAATGTAATATGGTGTCTCCTGTTGCCCTGGAAGAGGTGGTCTCCACTGATATATCCCTTAAACAATGTAATATGGTGTCTCCTGTTGACCTGGAAGAGGTGGTCTCCACTGATATATCCCTTAAACAATGTAATATGGTGTCTCCTGTTGACCTGGAAGAGGTGGTCTCCACTGATATATCCCTTAAACAATGTCATATGGTGTCTCCTATTGCCCTGGAAGAGGTGGTCTCCACTGATATATCCCTTAAACAATGTAATATGGTGTCTCCTATTGATCTGGAAGAGGTGGTCTCCACTGATATATCCCTTAAACAATGTAATATGGTGTCTCCTATTGGTCACTGATATATCCCTTAAACAATGTAATATGGTGTCTCCTGTTGACCTGGAAGAGGTGGTCTCCACTGATATATCCCTTAAACAATGTAATATGGTGTCTCCTATTGATCTGGAAGAGGTGGTCTCCACTGATATATCCCTTAAACAATGTAATATGGTGTCTCCTATTGACCTGGAAGAGGTGGTCTCCACTGATATATCCCTTAAACAATATAATATGGTGTCTCCTATTGACCTGGAAGAGGTGGTCTCCACTGATATATCCCTTAAACAATGTCATATGGTGTCTCCTATTGATCTGGAAGAGGTGGTCTCCACTGATATATCCCTTAAACAATGTAATATGGTGTCTCCTATTGCCCTGGAAGAGGTGGTCTCCACTGATATATCCCTTAAACAATGTAAACTATGCTTTGGTCCTAGTATTGCTCACAACATTTATATTTGGCGCAAAATTTAAAAACAATGTAACTGGGAATCAAAATGGCACGTCCATACTCCAATATTTGTCATCAATGCCTTGCGATCTGGAGGGCAGCCTTTTGCCCCCAATGGTCCAAATGTGGAAACCGTACTCTTACCGATATCATGGACAGTAATGGTTTGAGAACATGCCAAGATTTTAAAGATACATACACATTACCAGGCTACAAATGTTTTCAATATTCACAATTTAGGTCATCTATGCTGGCCTATGGAATCTCTTCGGTAACATAACTACCGAAATATCCAATGATGGGATTTATAAATATATTATCTGGGCTCCCAAAAGGACTGATCTGATATATATATATATATACAGTGGGGAGAACAAGTATTTGATACACTGCCGATTTTGAAGGTTTTCCTACTTACAAAGCATGTAGAGGTCTGTCATTTTTATCATAGGTACACTTCAACTGTAAGAATCCAGAAAATCACATTGTATGATTTTTAAGTAATTAATTTGCATTTTATTGCATGACATAAGTATTTGATACATCAGAAAAGCATAACTTAATATTTGGTAAAGAAACCTTTGTTTACAATTACAGAGATCATATGTTTCCTGTAGGTCTTGACCAGGTTTGCACACACTGAGTGGCGCAGTGGTCTAAGGCACTGCATCGCAGTGCTAACTGTGCTACTAGAGATCCTGGTTCGAATCCAGGCTCTGTCGCAGCCGGCCGCGACCGGGAGACTCATGGGCGGCGCACAATTGGCCCAGCGTCGTCCAGGGTAGGGGAGGGAATGGCCGGTAGGGATGTAGCTCAGTTGATAGAGCATGGCGTTTGCAACGCCAGGGTTGTGGGTTCGATTCCCACGGGGGGGCAGTATAAAAAATATGTATTAACTGTAAGTCGCTCTGGATAAGAGCGTCTGCTAAATGACTAAAATGTAAAATGTAATGTAATGGATTTTGGCCCACTCCTCCATACAGACCTTCTCCAGATCCTTCAGGTTTCGGGGCTGTCGCTGGGCAATACGGACTTTCAGCTCCCTCCAAAGATTTTCTATTGGGTTCAGGTCTGGAGACTGGCTAGGCCACTCCAGGACCTTGAGATGCTTTTTACGGAGCCACTCCTTAGTTGCCCTGGCTGTGTGTTTCGGGTCGTTGTCATGCTGGAAGACCCAGGCACGACCCATCTTCAATGCTCTTACTGAGGGAAGGAGGATGTTGGCCAAGATCTCGCGATACATGGCCCCATCCATCCTCCCCTCAATACGGTGCAGTTGTCCTGTCCCCTTTGCAGAAAAGCATTCCCAAAGAATGATGTTTCCACCTCCATGCTTCACGGTTGGGATGGTGTTCTTGGGGTTGTACTCATCCTTCTTCTTCCTCCAAACACGGTGAGTGGAGTTTAGACCAAAAAGCTCTATATTTGTCTCATCAGACCACATGACCTTCTCCCATTCCTCCTCTGGATCATCCAGATGGTCATTGGCAAACTTCAGACGGGCCTGGACATGCGCTGGCTTGAGCAGGGGGACCTTGCGTGCGCTGCAGGATTTTAATCCAGAACGGCGTAGTGTGTTACTAATGGTTTTCTTTGAGACTGTGGTCCCATCTCTCTTCAGGTCATTGACCAGGTCCTGCCGTGTAGTTCTGGGCTGATCCCTCACCTTCCTGAAAGTCTGTATTGCCCAGCGACAGCCCCGAAACCTGAAGGATCTGGAGAAGGTCTGTATGGAGGAGTGGGCCAAAATCCCTGCTGCAGTGTGTGCAAACCTGGTCAAGACCTACAGGAAACGTATGCTCTCTGTAATTGCAAACAAAGGTTTCTGTACCAAATATTAAGTTATGCTTTTCGGATGTATCAAATACTTATGTCATGCAATGAAATGCAAATTAATTACTTAAAAAATCATACAATGTGATTTTCTGGATTTTTGTTTTAGATTCCGTCTCTCACAGTTGAAGTGTACCTATGATAAAAATGACAGACCTCTACATGCTTTGTAAGTAAGAAAAAACCTGCAAAATCGGCAGTGTATCAAATACTTGTTCTCCCCACTGTGTATAAATATATACAGTTATATATACAGTTGAAGTCAGAAGGTTACATACACCTTAGCCAAATAAATTTCAACTCAGTTTTTCACAATTCCTGACATTTAATCCTAGTAAAAATTCCCTGTCTTAGGTCAGTTAGGATCACCACTTTATTTTAAGAATGTGAAATGTCAGAATAATAGTAGAGAGAACGATTTATTTCAGATTTTATTTCTTTCATCACATTCCTGGTGGGTCAGAAGTTTACATACACTCAATTAGTATTTGGTAGCATTGCCTTTAAATTGTTTAACTTGGGTCAAACGTTTCGGGTAGCCTTCCACAAGCTTCCCACAATAAGTTGGGTGAATTCTGGCCCATTCCTCCTGACAGAGCTGGTGTAACTAAGTAAGGTTTGTAGGCCTCCTTGCTCGCACAAGCTTTTTCAGTTCTGCCCACAGATTTTCTATAGGATTGAGGTCAGGGCTTTGTGATGGCCACTCGAATACGTTGACTTTGTTGTCCTTAAGCAATTTTGCCACAACTTTGGAAGTATTTTATTTAACCTTTATTTAACTAGGCATGTCAGTTAAGAACTAATTCCTATTTACAACGACGCTTGTATGCTTGGGGTCATTGTCCATTTGGAAGACCCATTTGCGACCAAGCTTTAACTTCCTGACTGATGTCTTGAGATGTTGCTTCAATATATCCACATAATTTTCCTTCCTCATGATGCCATCTAGTTTGTGAAGTGCACCAGACCCTCCTGCAGTAAAGCACCCCCACAGCATGATGCTGCCACCCCCGTTCTTCACGGTTGGGATGGTGTTCTTCGGCTTGCAAGCCTTCCCCCTTTTTCCTCCAAACATAATGATGGTCATTTAGGCCAAACAGTTCTATTTTTGTTTCATCAGAAATAGAACTGTGCAGACTACGGTTTGGATAAAGTAATCCTTCCCCCCCCCCCCCCCAAAAAAAAAACAAACAATGTAAAGTGGTTATCCCACTGGCTATAAGGTGAATGCACCTATTTGTAAGTCGCTAAATCTGCTAAATGACTGCTAAATGACGTAAATGTAAATGTAAATGTATTTCTGATCAATTTGATGTTATTTTAATGGACAAAAAAAATGTTTTTCTTTCGAAAACAAGGACCTTTTTAAGTGACCACAAACTTTGGAATATATAGATATATACCTAAAAATGTATATACAAATATTGTATTTTTCTATTCTCATAGTTTTTTATATGTTGACTTATAAAAAACAATTTGAAACCTATAGTTAAAGATTTTCTTTTGTTGAGGTTACTTTCTCAGAACATTCACTTTTCTTATAATATTCTTAGATGACTCATATAATAAATCATACCAAGCCAGAGCCAGCTACAGTAACCACTGCTATATGTGTGTCGTGAACAGTTGCAATTCTAGCATGTAAATGTTGGTGGGGAAAACTTTTTTTTAATGCATGCCAGCAAAGCCACTACACAACACAACACAACACAATACATGAATTGCACTATAACGGTGACAAACGGTGCCCACAAACTGTTAGGGCCTCCATAAAGCTGTCCCAACAGCAGAGTCCCAACAGCAGAGTCCCAACAGCAGAGTCCCAACAGCAGAGTCCCAACAGCAGAGTCCCAACAGCAGAGTCCCAACACCTTACCACTGCTACACCCGGCTATCAGCGGAGCCTTGTCTGGCAGCGAAACAGTTCATTCAGCCTCATTTACTGCCTTTTTAAAACCAAAGCTGATCTGACTGACTTGATTAAATAAATATGGTTTCTACTGACTCCTTGTGGATTTGTGTAAGTCGATAAGAACCTCATTCTCCTCCAATAATAATGAACGCCGACATGAGTTTTGAGTTTTGAACCATAAACAAACATTATTACGTTTATGTTCAGTAAGCTAATCATGTTTGTTCTTATATCATATCTCTAAGTATAAGCAAGTGCAAGCAAACGAGCTGCGATGAGGAAGGATTATTAGTTCAGATAGATGGTAGTTCAGATAGATGGTAGTTCAGATAGATGGTAGTTCAGATAGATGGTAGTTCAGATAGATGTTAGTTCAGATAGATGGTAGTTCAGATAGATGGTAGTTCAGATAGATGGTAGTTCAGATAGATGGTAGTTCAGATAGATGGTAGTTCAGATAGATGGTAGTTCAGATAGATGGTAGTTCAGATAGATGGTAGTTCAGATAGATGGTAGTTCAGATAGATGTTAGTTCAGATAGATGGTAGTTCAGATAGATGGTAGTTCAGATAGATGGTAGTTCAGATAGATGGTAGTTCAGATAGATGGTAGTTCAGATAGATGGTAGTTCAGATAGATGGTAGTTCAGATAAAATCAGCAAGATGTTGAGGCCTTAACTTAGCTCTTCTTTCAGTCACCACACACAGAGAGAGAGAGAGAGAGACGAGGTTAGCCTAACATTTGAAGTATTTCATTAGGCCTGTGTGGTCTAAAATGGAAGGAAAATACTGTCACCAGGATCCACTTTTATAGACAATATACCCACACACAGACAGCACATTGATCAAACATAACGACCCTCACAATATCAACTGGAATTACCTGGATCTATTACTCAGCGCATTGAGCAAACATAACGACCCTCACAATATCAACTGGAATTACCTGGATCTAAGAGACTGTCACTGGCAAACATGGTTACAGACCCAACAACATTATCTAGTATCCCCTCCTCATGGTTACAGACCCAACAACATTATCTAGTATCCCCTCCTCATGGTTACAGACCCAACAACATTATCTAGTATCCCCTCCTCATGGTTACAGACCCAACAACATTATCTAGTATCCCCTCCTCATGGTTACAGACCCAACAACATTATCTAGTATCCCCTCCTCATGGTTACAGACCCAACAACATTATCTAGTATCCCCTCCTCATGGTTACAGACCCAACAACATTATCTAGTATCCCCTCCTCATGGTTACAGACCCAACAACATTATCTAGTATCCCCTCCTCATGGTTACAGACCCAACAACATTATCTAGTATCCCCTCCTCATGGTTACAGACCCAACAACATTATCTAGTATCCCCTCCTCATGGTTACAGACCCAACAACATTATCTAGTATCCCCTCCTCATGGTTACAGACCCAACAACATTATCTAGTATCCCCTCCTCATGGTTACAGACCCAACAACATTATCTAGTATCCCCTCCTCATGGTTACAGACCCAACAACATTATCTAGTATCCCCTCCTCATGGTTACAGACCCAACAGCATTATCTAGTATCCCCTCCTCATGGTTACAGACCCAACAACATTATCTAGTATCCCCTCCTCATGGTTACAGACCCAACAACATTATCTAGTATCCCCTCCTCATGGTTACAGACCCAACAACATTATCTAGTATCCCCTCCTCATGGTTACAGACCCAACAACATTATCTAGTATCCCCTCCTCATGGTTACAGACCCAACAACATTATCTAGTATCCCCTCCTCATGGTTACAGACCCAACAACATTATCTAGTATCCCCTCCTCATGGTTACAGACCCAACAACATTATATAGTATCCCCTCCTCATGGTTACAGACCCAGCAACATTATCTAGTATCCCCTCCTCATGGTTACAGACCCAACAACATTATCTAGTATCCCCTCCTCATGGTTACAGACCCAACAACATTATCTAGTATCCCCTCCTCATGGTTACAGACCCAACAACATTATCTAGTATCCCCTCCTCATGGTTACAGACCCAACAACATTATCTAGTATCCCCTCCTCATGGTTACAGACCCAACAACATTATCTAGTATCCCCTCCTCATGGTTACAGACCCAACAACATTATCTAGTATCCCCTCCTCATGGTTACAGACCCAACAGCATTATCTAGTATCCCCTCCTCATGGTTACAGACCCAACAGCATTATCTAGTATCCCCTCCTCATGGTTACAGACCCAACAACATTATCTAGTATCCCCTCCTCATGGTTACAGACCCAACAACATTATCTAGTATCCCCTCCTCATGGTTACAGACCCAACAACATTATATAGTATCCCCTCCTCATGGTTACAGACCCAACAACATTATCTAGTATCCCCTCCTCATGGTTACAGACCCAACAACATTATCTAGTATCCCCTCCTCATGGTTACAGACCCAACAACATTATCTAGTATCCCCTCATCAGTACCTGTATAAGTGTTCCCTCTGCCCCCTTGTCTTTGTTTGTGATTGTTTATTGTGGAGGAGAGAGAAGCTCGGTGGAGCTCTTTGTTATTTTGTATCGCTGGGTTATTTTCACCTATGTGCTTCGTTGTTTTTCAGTGCGCCTGTTTTCTGCACTGAAGTGTTTTGACGCATTGCTGCGTACTACTGTGTTGGGAATAAACGTTTTGTTCTATGATTTGCCCTCCTGCGCCTGACTCCTTCAAATCACAACATTACAGTTGAGGAAGTAATTCTGCTTTCTGCTTTGAAAGTTGATAAACTTGTAACCCCACTTTTGAGAAAATGTCCCTTGAATGTTTTGGTACCAACTGCAGAGCTCTTCTTTTGTCTACACCCATTCAGCATCGTTCACACCCTCTTAGGCCTTTGCCCCGCCCATCTCTTTAAGGATTCACGAGGCCATGTGCTAAACCAAGTGAGAAGTGTTGTAAACAATCAAAGATTTCAAGATTAAAAGTGGTGAAAGTAGTAGCCTACAATAAGGAAAAACTCCAGGTAAAATACACTTCATCTAGTCCTTGGCCTATATCATAATCTGACTTTGGTGCAGGTCATGTTGTTCTTCACATTATCATCTCTGGTAAAACAAACACTATATCAAATAAAATCTATGTTTATTTGTCATGTGCACAGGATACAGAAGGTGTAAATGGTACAGTGAAATGGTTACTTGCAATATCAAAAACAGAAAGTGTCCAGATACATTTTTTAATAAATGTTTTATAATTATTAGATGACGCTTACCCGACACACTTGTCTAAATTGATGGGTCATGTGAAGGAAATGCTATAACCACCCCCCAGCCACATCTAGCTAAGTGGATGGGTCACTATTGTCTAGACATGTAGACATGTTCGTGAAATACGATCGATGGCCATAATCACCCCCAGACACACCTGGCTAACTTGATGGGTAACTTGATGGGTAACTTGATGGGTAACTTGATAGAACAGAAACATAATAACAATACTAAATGTTGTTGAGAAAAGTAGCAAAACTTTTGTAGTTCTCTAATGTTTTATACACAGCTCAAAAAATAAAGGGAACACTAAAATAACACATCTTAGATCTGAATGAATGAAATAATCTTATTAAATACTTTTTTCTTTACATAGTTGAATGTGCTGACAACAGAATCACACAAAAATTATCAATGGAAATCAAATTTATCAACCCATGGAGGTCTGGATTTGGAGTCACCCTCAAAATTAAAGTGGAAAACCACACTACAGGCTGATCCAACTTTGATGTAATGTCCTTAAAACAAGTCAAAATGAGGCTCAGTAGTGTGTGTGGCCTCCACGTGCCTGTATGACCTCCCTACAACGCCTGGGCATGCTCCTGATGAGGTGGCGGATGGTCTCCTGAGGGATCTCCTCCCAGACCTGGACTAAAGCATCCGCTAACTCCTGGACAATCTGTGGTGCAACGTGGCATTGGTGGATGGAGCGAGACATGATGTCCCAGATGTGCTCAATTGGATTCAGGTCTGGGGAACGGGCGGTCCATAGCATCAATGCCTTCCTCTTGCAGGAACTGCTGACACACTCCAGCCACATGAGGTCTAGCATTGTCTTGCATTAGGAGGAACCCAGGGCCAACCGCTCCAGCATATGGTCTCACAAGGGGTCTGAGGATCTCATCTCGGTACCTAATGGAAGTCAGGCTACCTCTGTGAGCACATGGAGGGCTGTGCGGCCCCCCAAAGAAATGCCACCCCACACCATGACTGACCCACCACCAAACCGGTCATGCTAGAGGATGTTGCAGGCAGCAGAACGTTCTCCACGGCGTCTCCAGACTCTGTCACGTCTGTCACATGTGCTCAGTGTGAACCTGCTTTCATCTGTGAAGAGCACAGGGCGCCAGTGGCGAATTTGCCAATCTTGGTGTTCTCTGGTAAATGCCAAACGTCCTGCACGGTGTTGGGCTGTAAGCACAACCCCCACCTGTGGACGTCGGGCCCTCATACCACCCTCATGGACTCTGTTTCTGACTGTTTGAGCAGACACATGCACATTTGTGGCCTGCTGGAGGTCATTTTGCAGGGCTCTGGCAGTGCTCCTCCTGCTCGTCCTTGCACAAAGGCGGAGGTAGCGGTCCTGCTGCTGGGTTGTTGACCTCCTACGGTCTCCTCCACGTCTCCTGATGTACTGGCCTGTCTCCTGGTAGCGCCTCCATGCTCTGGACACTACGCTGACAGACACAGCAAACCTTCTTGCCACAGCTCGCATTGATGTGCCATCCTGGATGAGCTGCACTACCTGAGCCACTTGTGTGGGTTGTAGACTCCGTCTCATGCTACCACTAGAGTGAAAGCACCGCCAGCATTCAAAAGTGACCAAAACATCAGCCAGGAAGCATAGGAACTGAGAAGTGGTCTGTGGTCACCACCTGCAAAACCAGACCTTCATTGGGGGTGTCTTGCTAATTGCCTATAATTTCCACCTGTTGTCTATCCCATTTGCACAACAGCATGTGAAATGTATTGTCAATCAGTGTTGCTTCCTAAGTGGACAGTTTGATTTCACAGAAGTGTGATTGACTTGGAGTTACATTGTGCTGTTTAAGTGTTCCCTTAATTTTTTTGAGCAGTGTATATTTTTTAATGCCGTGGTATAAAGGACTATCAACACATACTGAACAGCTCACCTTATAGACAGAAGCATGCTACATGGCAGACCAATCCAAACTCATCTCCCAGCATGTCCAGCCCACCCATTATCTCAGCCAATCATGGCTAGAGGGTAGGTTCCTGTCTTTTTCCATGGCTAAGCAATCAATTTCAATCAATCAATTTTATTTTATATAGCCCTTCTTACATCAGCTAATATCTCGAAGTGCTGTACAGAAACCCAGCCTAAAACCCCAAACAGCTAGTAATGCAGGTGTAGAAGCACGGTGGCTAGGAAAAACTCCCTAGAAAGGCAAAACCTAGGAAGAAACCTAGAGAGGAACCAGGCTATGAGGGGTGGCCAGTCCTCTTCTGGCTGTGCCGGGTGGAGATTATAACAGAACCATGCCAAGATGTTCAAAAATGTTCATAAGTTGTTCATAAATTATAAGCCAACTAGACTTGTAATTTAACAATTGTATTTGTATTTGCAGATGGAATAGTTTCTGCCAAAAACTGCATTTTGATTAAATAAAAAGAAAAGACGTTCAAATGCCACTCCTGTGATGTAGTGATGTGCGACATAACTTCCTGAAACGGGATATATAGCCCTAAAGGCCGAGACAATAAGAAGACACAGTGGCAGAATAAATTCAACCACACAAATCTGTCTGGTGAAGTCCGCAAAGCATATTGCATGTAACAAACAGTTACATGACCTACAGCACGGTCAAGTAAGGTAATGTTTCCAACAGCTAAACAACTATTGATTTAGTACCACGGAGAGTTACCGCATGTCGCAAAGAAAACAGGAGCTGCCTCCACTATTCCAGAACCATTTCAACTTCAACATTTCAACAGCATCAAATCACCTATGCTTAAGACAACTAAAATATACCAAAAATGATTTAGTCCAATCAACGTAAGCTAAATATGATGTGGCTGTCCATGGTAGTGATTTCTCTGTGTGTGTTTAAGTATAAAAAACATGTTGACTCAACCTACTAGTAGAGAAACGCCAATACCAACCTCCTCTCATGTTGCTTAAACGGTCTATGACTCTGTCATACAGTACATGCTTTTAGTTTGTTGTCCTCCGAGGCTACCTGGCTAAAATACTTGCTCGCTAGCCTAACTTCCTTTCATCGACAACAATTAGCCAGCTAGTTAACATTAGCATACTACCTCTAGCTACATATTGAACTTCCATCCTCTCAGGCCAGGGGCACAATGTATGAATTTATGGTTGGATCAGAATCACTGTTATAATCATTGGCCAGTACGGAGAATTAAGTAAAACCACAAGTCCAAATAGCTAATTTAGGAAAGGGTACACTATAGCTAGCTAGTTAACCACCGGAGGACAACGACACAACGAGATGCAACAATTGACGTTTTTTCTGTCAATGACGTTTTGCTTTTGATGTGATGTGATTGGTCCAAATCCAAACTGGCTTCCCTTGACATTTTATTTTGGTGCGCCAGGGACCATTCACTAGGGAGCTCAGTTTAGCTCAGCGCTGATTGGCTATTATTGTATAAAATAAATGATCAAGGGAGGCCAAATGCTCTCTGCCTTCCCTTGCATTCAATGATACGGGCGGCAAAATAAAATCATACTCTTTTTGACCAGACAGCATCAGATAGATGGACTACACATACAGAGACAGAGGGGCGCTGTTTCACTCGCTCAGAAGCTTTTCTCCGGTGAGATACATTCAGACTGAAGGAAATTTAGGAAACAGAGAGACGAAAGCTAAATTATTTTGGAAATTATTTGCCAGGCTTCCCTTGGCATCCATGAATACACACCAATGTTATTTAGTCCAATTGTGGCATGATTCCACTATTTTCATCTGTTTGCATCAGTTTTAATGGGGGACTATTATTTTGAAGGTAAACCACCGATTCCACTATTATTACTCATGCAAACCACCGATTCAACTATTATTACTCATGCTAATGTTGTTCACGACTACTACTGGCCAAAGGAAGGCAGCTGAAGCCAAACTGTTTTTGTGAATGAACGAACCCCATCATTTGAAGTACCTCCATATTCCAACACAGGGGTGGTCTTGAATTTCGTGGTCGCAGAGAACAGAATGGAGACCGATTGACGACAGGATACATTGTGACACATCATCATTCTCTGTACTTTTCCTGCTGCTGCGACAACTGAAAGGTAACATTTGAACCTGTTGAACAGATCTAATACCGTTAGTTACAGTGGCTTGCAAAAGTATTCACCCCCCTTGGCATTTTTCTTATTTTGTTGCCTTACAACCTGGAATTAAAATAGTTTTTTGGGGGTTTGTATCATTTGATTTACACAACATGCCTATTACTTTGAAGATGTTAAATATTTTTGGGGGTGAAACAAACAAGAATTAACACAAAAAAATCAGAAAACTTGAGCGTGCATATCTATTCACCCCCCCAAAGTCAATACTTTGTAGAGCCACCTTTTGCAGCAATTACAGCTGGAAATCTCTTGGGGTATGTCTCTATAAGCTTGGCACATCTAGCCACTGGGATTTTTGCCCATTCTTCAAGGCAAAACTGCTCCAGCTCCTTCAAGTTGGATGGGTTCCGCTGGTGTACAGCAATCTTTAAGTCATACCACAGATTCTCAATTAGATTGTGGTCTGGGCTTTGACTTGGCTTTCCAAGACATTTAAATGTTTCCCCTTAAACCACTTGAGTATTGCTTTAGCAGTATGCTTTGGGTCATTGTCCTGCTGGAAGATGAACCTCCGTCCCAGTCTCAAATCTCTGGAAGACTGAAACAGGTTTCCCTCAAGAATTTCCCTGTATTTAGCGACATCCATCATTCCTTCAATTCTGGCCAGTTTCCCAGTCCCTGCCGATGAAAAACACCCCCACAGCATGATGCTGCCACCACCATGCTTCACTGTGGGGATGGTGTTCTCAGGGTGATGAGAGGTGTTGGGTTTGTGCCAGACATAGCGTTTCCCTTGATGGCCAAAAAGCTCAATTTTAGTCTCATCTGACTAGTGTACCTTCTTCCATATGTTTGGGGAGTCTCCCACATGCCCTTTGGCGAACACCAAACATGTTTGCTTATTTCTTTCTTTAAGCAATGGCTTTTTTTCTGGCACTCTTCCGTAAAGCCCAGCTATGTGGAGTGTACGGCTTAAAGTGGTCCTATGGACAGATACTCCAATCTCCGCTGTGGAGCTTTGCAGCTCCTTCGGGGTTATCTTTGGTCTCTTTGCCTCTCTGATTAATGTCCTCCTTGCCTAGTCTGTGAGTTTTGGTGGGCGGCCCTCTCTTGGCAGGTTTGTTGTGGTGCCATATTCTTTCAATTTTTTAAATAATGGATTTAATGGTGCTCCGTGGGATGTTCAAAGTTTCTGATATTTCTTTATAACCCAACCCTGATCTGAACTTCTCCACAACTTTGTCCCTGACCTGTTTGGAGAGCTCCTTGGTCTTCATGGTGCCCCTTGCTTAGTGGTGTTGCAGACTCTGGGGCCTTTCAGAACATGTGTATATATACTGCGATCATGTGACACTTAGATTGCACACAGGTGGACTTTATTTAATTAATTATGTGACTTCTGTAGGTAATTGGTTGCACCAGATCTTATTTAGGGGCTTCATAGCAAAGGGGGTGAATACATATGCACGCACCACTTTTTCGTTATTTATTTTTTAGAATTTTTTGAAACAAGATATTTTTTACATTTCACTTCACCAATTTGGACTATTTTGTGTATGTCAATTACATGAAATCCAAATAAAAATCAATTTAAATTACAGGTTGTAATGCAACAAAATAGGAAAAACGCCAAGGGGGATGAATACTTTTGCAAGGCACTGTAGCTGGTATTTGATTCATTTTGTCTGATTAATATTGGGGGACTGTTGGCTGTTAGCATTATGTTGTTGTAATTGTGTGCCAACTGACATGTTATGTATTGCATAAATATAATGCTACTGCATCACTTCGGGAATTTAGCGACCGGTGTTCACTATTCCAGTAGCTAGCTAGCGAGCTATATAGTAGCTCGCTAGCTATATAGCTAGATAGCTAGTTATGATGTGAACGATGATGACGCTGGCTAAGTAGCCACTAATGTTACGTCAGCATTCGAATAACTACAATTATAAAGCTAAAATGTGTATTTGTTTGTATTCAGTCTTTCGATGTCTAGGTAGTTACTGTCTAGTGGTTAACTAATATATTAAACTGATAGGTTAACTGTCAGTGGTTAGTTAGCTAACGTAACTAGTTAGCACTTTAGTTAACATGATGCTAGTTTAACGTTATTCTCGTAGCATTGGTTCTCTGCCAGCTGCTGCCAACTCATCCCCCGGCAAATTAGTTACATGGAGAAAATGTCTTGCCAGTTGCCATTCACATTCTAGTTAATGTTAGCTAGTAGTTGTCTTATTCACATGATGGTACAGTCCACATTTAAAACACTCACTTACTTAGAAGTCAGTAGTTCTGTCTCAGCTAATTAAACATCTACACGCTTTTAGATATTTATGTGTTTTGTGATTTTTTTTTCAAATAGCAAGCTAGATAGCTAGCTTTGTTTTCCCTTAAAAAGAGCCAGTATTGAGAGAGAGGATGTTGTTCCTCTGGCTCCTGCCAGGTTTCAGAGCCAGTATTTACAGAGGGGAGGTTGTTACTCTGGCTCCTGCCAGGTTTCAGAGCCAGTATTTACAGAGGAGAGGTTGTTATTCTGGCTCCTGCCAGGTTTCAGAGCCAGTATTTACAGAGGAGAGGTTGTTATTCTGGCTCCTGCCAGGTTTCAGAGCCAGTATTTACAGAGGAGAGGTTGTTATTCTGGCTCCTGCCAGGTTTCAGAGCCAGTATTTACAGAGGAGAGGTTGTTCCTCCGGATCCTGCCAGGTTTCAGAGGCCTAATTTCTGATTTAGAAGAAATTCCAGAGACCCTAGAGAGTTCTAGGATAATACAGTTCTCAGAATATTACACCATACATGTTGCACTCACTGCACTGGAATGGATGGAGATGCATGATCTAACTTTAACAGAATGGAACCCTAACAGAATGGAACACTTAACACTATGAATGAGAATCTAACACTAAAGTTACAAAACAAAACTCATACCAGTGATATCATCACTGCATCAGGAATAGTTTGACCGGCAGTAGCCTTTGACTCCTCATCAGACCATGTTTAGCTGCATTACTGTGAATCTGGGACGTGGTTTTAGGCCCTGGTCTATGTTATTGTGTAGGTGAGCGAGGCTACATTGCCTTTGGTGGTTATTTAGGTGCAGTAGTGTCACCGAGCTGTACTATGTACATAGCTATCAGCAGAGTCACACATGACATGGCTGTTTTTCCTAGGCCTATTGACCAATTTGAAAATGTAATCTCAAGAAGGTTGATATCAGTGTTTTGTACACAATTAGTTGATATGATCTGTTCTGATAATGCTGGACAGTCATATTATCCCTGGAGAGCCCTCCCTCCCCTAGTGATTAACAGGTCAGGCTCGTGCCAGTAACCACAGTAACCAGTGGCTCTCAGGGGACTCTCTAGTTTTGAGGAAACACAAAGAAAAACTACAACTGACCCAACATTTCTTATGTGTCTGGAGCAACTATGAGTTTTTAGAGGCATAACAAGCAATAAACTCAATTGCAACACTAAGTATTCTCTTGGCTCTGGTTATTTTTGTATAATCTGGTATTTTAGCATGCTCTGGTTATTTTAGTATTCTCTTGGCTCTGGTTATTTTAGTATGCTCTGGTTATTTTATTATCTTGGCTCTGGTTATTTTAGTATGCTCTGGTTATTTTAATATTCTCTTGGCTCTGGTTATTTTTGTTTTCTCTGGTTATTTTAATATTCTCTTGGCTCTGGTTATTTTAGTATGCTCTGGTTATTTTAGTATTCTTTTGGCTATGGTTATTTTAGTATGATCTTGGCTTTGGTTATTTTAATATTCTTTTGGCTCTGGTTATTTTAATATTATCTTGCTCTGGTTATTTTTGTATTCTCTTGGCTCTGGTTATTTTAGTATGCTCTGGTTATTTTAGTATTCTCTTGGCTCTGGTTATTTTAGTATGCTCTGGTTATTTTAATATTATCTTGCTCTGGTTATTTTAGTATGCTCTGGTTATTTTAATATTATCTTGCTCTGGTTATTTTAGTATGATCTTGCTCTGGTTATTTTAATATTACCTTGCTCTGGTTATTTTAATATTACCTTGCTCTGGTTATTTTAGTATGATCTTGCTCTGGTTATTTTAATATTACCTTGCTCTGGTTATTTTAATATTACCTTGCTCTGGTTATTTTAATATTACCTTGCTCTGGTTATTTTAATATTACCTTGCTCTGGTTATTTTAGTATGCTCTGGTTATTTTAGTATGCTCTGGTTATTTTAATATTATCTTGCTCTGGTTATTTTAGTATGCTCTGGTTATTTTAATATTATCTTGCTCTGGTTATTTTAGTATGATCTTGGCTCTGGTTATTTTTATATTATCTTGCTCTGGTTATTTTAGTATGCTCTGGTTATTTTAATATTATCTTGCTCTGGTTATTTTAATATTATCTTGCTCTGGTTATTTTAATATGATCTGGTTATTTTAGTATGATCTTGGCTCTGGTTATGTTAGTATGATCCTGGCTTTGTGTCAGGGGGTCAGTGTGATGCGGTAGGACGAAGTCAGGCGCAGGACACAGAGCTAATCGAAAACGTACTTTACTCGTAGGTAACGTAAATAATATAACCTCCACGCAGGGAGGAAACAAACCCGCTCACCAGACGACAACCAAACATGAACAAACATGCACAACATAAAGTGGGAGCCAGAGGGTTTAATAGGGAAGAAATCAATACATAATGGGAACCAGGTGTGAACAATAAAGACAAAACAAGTAGAACACAGAAACATAGATCGGTAGCAGCTAGTACTCCGGTGACGACGAATGCCGAAGCCTGCCCGAGCAAGGAGGAGGAGCATCCTCGGCTGAATCCGTGACACTTTGGTTATTTTAGTAATCTCTTGGCTCTGGTTATTTTAGTATGCTCTGGTTATTTAAGTATAATCTGGTTATTTTAATATTCTCTTTGATCTGGTTATTTTAGAATGCTCTGGTTATTTTATTATTCTCTTGGGTCTGGTTATTTTAGTATGCTCTGGTTATTTTAATATTCTCTTGGCTCTGGTTATTTTAGTATGTCTGGTTATTTTAGTATTCTCTTGACTCTGGTTACTTTAGTATGCTCTTGGCTTTGGATGTTTTAGTAGTTTCTTGGCTCTGGTTATTTTAATATGCTTTGGTTTTTTAGTATGATCTTGGCTCTGGTTATTTTAGTATGATCTTGGCTTTGGTTATTTTAGTATTCTCTTGGCTCTGGTTATTTTAGTATGATCTTGGCTTTGGTTATTTTAGTATTCTCTTGGATCCTGGTATTTTAATATGCGCCCGTTGTTTTAGTATTCTCTTCGATCTGGTTATTTTAGTGTACTCTTGGCTCTTGTTATATTAGTATGATGTTGGGTTGTTGTGATAAAGTTTCTGATTTTAGGGTTAGTTATTAGTGTGATAAGGTATTTGACAGGGTTAGTGTGATAAGGTATCTGATGTTAGTGTGATAAGGTATCTGATGTTAGTGTGATGAGATATCTGATGTTGGGGTTAGTGTGATGAGGTATCTGATGTTGGGGTTAGTTGTTAGTGTGATGAGGTATCTGGTGTTAGGGTTAGTGTGATGAGGTATCTGATGTTAGGGTTAGTTGTTAGTGTGATGAGGTATCTGATGTTAGGATTAGTTGTTAGTGTGATGAGGTATCTGATGTTAGGGTTAGTTGTTAGTGTGATGAGGTATCTGATGTTAGGATTAGTTGTTAGTGTGATGAGGTATCTGATGTTAGGGTTAGTTGTTAGTGTGATGAGGTATCTGATGTTAGTGTGATGAGGTATCTGATGTTAGGGTTAGTTGTTAGTGTGATGAGGAATCTGATGTTAGGGTTAGTTGTTAGTGTGATGAGGTATCTGATGTTAGGGTTAGTTGTTAGTGTGATGAGGTATCTGATGTTAGGGTTAGTTGTTAGTGTGATGAGGTATCTGATGTTAGGGTTAGTTATTAGTGTGATGAGGAATCTGATGTTAGGGTTAGTTGTTAGTGTGATGAGGTATCTGGTGTTAGGGTTAGTGTGATGAGGTATCTGATGTTAGGGTTAGTTGTTAGTGTGATGAGGTATCTGATGTTAGGGTTAGTTGTTAGTGTGATGAGGTATCTGATGTTAGGGTTAGTTGTTAGTGTGATGAGGTATCTGATGTTAGTGTGATGAGGTATCTGATGTTAGGATTAGTTGTTAGTGTGATGAGGTATCTGATGTTATGGTTAGTTATTAGTGTGATGAGGAATCTGATGTTAGGGTTAGTTGTTAGTGTGATGAGGTATCTGGTGTTAGGGTTAGTGTGATGAGGTATCTGATGTTAGGGTTAGTTGTTAGTGTGATGAGGTATCTGATGTTAGGGTTAGTTGTTAGTGTGATGAGGTATCTGATGTTAGGGTTAGTGTGATGAGGTATCTGATGTTAGGGTTAGTTGTTAGTGTGATGAGGTATCTGATGTTAGGGTTAGTGTGATGAGGTTAGGGTTAGGGTTAGGGTTAGGGTTAGGGTTAGGGTTAGGGTTAGGGTTAGGGTTATGGGTTAGGGTTAGGGTTAGGGTTAGGGTTAGGGTTAGGGTTAGGTTTAGGATTAATGGTGTTGATGTGAGCCATGACCAGCCTTTCAAAGCACTTCATGGCTACAGACGTCAGTGCTACGGGTCGGTAGTCATTTAAGCAGGTTATCTTAGTGTTCTTGGGCACAGGGACTATGGTGGTCTGCTTGAAACATGTTGGTATTACAGACTCAGTCAGTGACATGTTGAAAATGTCAGTGAAGACACTTGCCAGTTGGTCAGCACATGCTCGGAGTACACGTCCTGATAATCCGTCTGGCCCTGCAGAATTGTGAATGTTGACCTGTTTAAAGGTCTTACTCACATCGGCTATGGAGAGCATGATCACATAGTCATCCGGAACAGCTGGTGCTCTCATGCATGCTTCAGTGTTGCATGCCTCGAAGCGAGCATAGAAGTGATTTAGCTCGTCTGGTAGGCTTGTGTCACTGGGTAGCTCGGGACTGTGCTTCCCTTTGTAGTCTGTAATAGATTTCAAACCCCGCCACATCCGACGAGCGTCAGAGCCAGTGTAGTACGATTCAATCTTAGTCCTGTATTGACTCTTTGCCTGTTTGATGGTTCGTCTGAGGGCATAGCGGGATTTCTTATAAGCGTCCAGGTTAGAGTCCTGCTCCTTGAAAGCGGCAGCTCTACCCTTTAGCTCAGTGTGGATGTTGCCTGTAATCCATGGCTTCTGGTTGTGGTATGTACAGTGGGGAAAAAAAGTATTTAGTCAGCCACCAATTGTGCAAGTTCTCCCACTTAAAAAGATGAGAGAGGCCTGTAATTTTCATCATAGGTACACGTCAACTATGACAGACAAAATGAGAAAAAATATTCCAGAAAATCACATTGTAGGATTTTTTATTAATTTATTTGCAAATTATGGTGGAAAATAAGTATTTGGTCAATATCAAAAGTTTCTCAATACTTTGTTATATACCCTTTGTTGGATATGACACAGGTCAAACGTTTTCTGTAAGTCTTCACAAGGTTTTCACACACTGTTGCTGGTATTTTGGCCCATTCCTCCATGCAGATCTCCTCTAGAGCAGTGATGTTTTGGGGCTGTCGCTGGGCAACACGGACTTTCAACTCCCTCCAAAGATTTTATATGGGGTTGAGATCTGGAGACTCCAGGACCTTGAAATGCTTCTTACGAAGCCACTCCTTCGTTGCCCGGGTGGTGTGTTTGGGATCATTGTTATGCTGAAAGACCCAGCCACGTTTCATCTTCAATGCCCTTGCTGATGGAAGGAGGTTTTCACTCAAAATCTCACGATACAAGGCCCCATTCATTTTTCCTTTACACGGATCAGTCGTCCTGGTCCCTTTGCAGAAAAACAGCCCCAAAGTATGATGTTTTCACTCCCATGCTTCACAGTAGGTATGGTGTTCTTTGGATGCAACTCAGCATTCTTTGTCCTCCAAACACGACAAGTTGAGTTTTTACCAAAAAGTTCTATTTTGGTTTCATCTGACCATATGACTTTCTCCCAATCCTCTTCTGGATGCACTCTAGCAAACTTCAGACGGGCCTGGACATGTACTGGCTTAAGCAGGGGGACACGTCTAGCACTGCAGGATTTGAGTCCCTGGCGGCGTAGTGTGTTACTGATAGTAGGCTTTGTTACTTTGGTCCCAGCTCTCTGCAGGTCATTCACTAGGTCCCCCCGTGTGGTTCTGGGATTTTTGCTCACCGTTCTTGTGATCATTTTGACCCCACGGGGTGAGATCTTGCGTGGAGCCCCAGATCGAGGGAGATTATCAGTGGTCTTGTATGTCTTCCATTTCCTAATAATTGCTCCCACAGTTGATTTATTCAAACCAAGCTGCTTACCTATTGCAGATTCAGTCTTCCCAGCCTGGTGCAGGTCTACAATTTTGTTTCTGGTGTCCTTTGACAGCTCTTTGGTCTTGGCCATAGTGGAGTTTGGAGTGTGACTGTTTGAGGTTGTGGACAGGTGTCTTTTATACTGATAACAAATTCAAACAGGTGCCATTAATACAGGTAACGAGTGGAGGACAGAGGAGCCTCTTAAAGAATAAGTTACTGGTCTGTGAGAGCCAGAAATCTTGCTTGTTTGTAGGTGACCAAATACTTATTTTCCACCATAATTTGCAAATAAATTCATTAAAAATCCTACAATGTGATTTTCTGGATTTTCTTTTCTCAATTTGTCTGTCATAGTTGACGTGTACCTATGATGAAAATTACAGGCCTCTCTCATCTTTTTAAGTGGGAGAACTTGCACAATTGGTGGCTGACTAAATACTTTTTTTCCCCACTGTACGTACGGTCACTGTGGGGACGACGTCATCGATGCACTGAATGATGAAGCCAGTGACTGATGTGGTGTACTCCTCAATGCTATCTGAAGAATCCCGGAACATATTCCAGTCTGTGCTAGTGAAACAGTCGCTAGCATCTGCGTCATCTGACCACTTTTTTTATTAACCGAGTCATTGGTGCTTCCTGCTTTAGATTTTGCTTATAAGCAGGAATCAGGAGGACAGAGTTATGGTCAGATTTGCCAAATGGAGGGTGAGGGAGAGCTTTATTTAAATTATGGAGGTAAGGTAATAAATAGGCCATAGTGCAAAATAGTTACAATTTCGTATTAACACTGGAATGATAGATGTGCAAGAGATTATGTGCAAATAGAGATACTGGGGTGCAAATGAGCAAAATAAATAACAATATAGGGATGAGGTAGTTGGGTGGGCTAATTACAGATGGGCTGTGTACAGGTGCAGTGATCGGTAAGCTGCTCTGACAACTGATGCTTAAAGTTAGTGAGGGAGATAAGAGTCTCCAGCTTCGAGATTTTTGCAGTTCGTTCCAGTCATTGGCAGCAGAGAACTGGAAGGAATGGCGGCCAAAGGAGGTGCTGGCTTTGGGGATGACCAGTGAGATATACATGCTGGAGCGCAGACTATGGGTGGGTGTTGCTATGGTGACCAGTGAGCTAAGATAAGACAGGGATTTGCCTAGCAGTGATTTATAGATGACCTGGAGCCAGTGGGTTTGGCGACGAATATGTAGTGAGGGCCAGCCAACAAGAGCGTACAGGTCACAATGGTGAGTAGTATATGGGGCTTTGGTGACAAAACAGATGGCACTGTGATAGACTACATCCAATTTGCTGAGTAGAGTGTTGGAAGCTATTTTGTAAATGACATCACCGAAGTCAAGGATCTGTAGGATAGTCAGTTTTACGAGGGCATGTTTGGCAGCATGAGTGGAGGAGGCTTTGTTGCGAAATAGGAAGCCGATTCTAGATCTAACTTTTGATTGGAAATGCTTAATGTGAGTCTGGAAGGAGAGTTTAATGTCTAACCAGACACCGAGGTATTTGTAGTTGTCCACATACTCTAGGTCAGACCCGCCGAGAGTAGTGATTCTAGTCGAGTGGGCGGGTGCAAGCAGCGTTCGGTTGAAGAGCATGCATTTAGTTTTACTAGTGTTTAAGAGCAGTTGGAGGCAACGGAAGGAGTGTTGAATGGAGTTGAAGCTCATTTGGAGTTTGTTAACACAGTGTCCAATGAAGGGCCAGATGTATACAAAATGGTGTCGTCTGCATAGAGGTGGATCCGAGCGTCACCAGCAGCAAGAGCGACATCATTGATATACACAGAGAATAGAGTCGGCACGAGAATTGAACCCTGTGGCACCCCCATAGAGACTGCCAGAGGTCCAGACAACAGGCCCTCCGATTTGACACATTGAACTCTATCTGAGAAGTAGTTGGTGAACCAGGCGAGGCAGTCAGTTGAGAAACCAAGGCTATTTAGTCTGCCAATAAGAATGCGGTGGTTGACAGAGTCGAAAGCCTTGGCCAGGTCGATGAAGACGGCTGCGCAGTACTGTCTTTTATCGATCGCGGTTATAATATATTGTTTAGGACCTTGAGCGTGGCTGAGGTGCACCCATGACCTGCTCGGAAACCGGATTGCATAGCGGAGAAGGTACGGTGGAATTAAAAGTGGTCGGTGATCTGTTTGTTAACTTGGCTTTCAAATACTTTCGAAAGGCAGCGCAGGATGGATATAGGTCTGTAACTGTTTGGAACCAGAGTGTCACCACCTTTGAAGAGGGGGATGACCGCGGCAGCTTTCCAATCTCTGGGGATCTCAGACGTTACGAAAGAGAGGTTGAACAGGCTAGTAATAAGGGTTGCGACAATTTTGGCGGCTAATTTAAAAAAGAAAGGGTCCAGATTGTCTATCCCAGCTGATTTGTAGGGATCCAGATTTTTCAGCTCTTTCAGAACATCAGCTCTCTGAATTTGTGTGAAGGAGAAGTGGGGGGGGGGATGGGCAAGTTGCAGCGGAGGGTGCAGAGCTGGTGGCTGGGGTAGGGTTAGCCAGGTGGAAAGCATGGCCAGCCGTAGCAAAATGCTTGTTGAAATTATCGATTATGGTAGATTTATCGGTGGTGATAGTGTTTCCTAGCCTCAGTGCATTGGGTAGCTGGGAGGAGGTGCTCTTATTCTCCATGGACTTTACAGTGTCCCAAAACTTTTTGGAGTTAGTGCTACAGGATGCACATTTCTTTTAGAAAAAGCTAGCCTTTGCTTTCCTAACTGATTGTGCATATTGGTTCCTGACTTCCCTGAAAAGTTGCATATCGCGGGGTCTGTTCGGTGCTAATGCAATATGCCACAGGATGTTTTTGTGCTGGTCAAGGGCAGTCAAGTCTGGGGTGAACCAGGGGCTATATATGTTCTTATTTTAGAATTTTGTGAATGGGGCATGCTTATTTAAGATGGAGAGGAAAGCACTTTTGAAGAACATCCAGGCATCCTCTACTGACGGAATGAGGTCAATATCCATCCAGGTTACCCGGGCCAGGTCAATTAGAAAGGCCTGCTTGCTGAAGTGTTTTAGGGAGTGTTTGACAGTGATGAGGGATGGTCGTTTGACCGCGGACCCATTACGGACGCAGGCAATGAGGCAGTGATCGCTGAGATCCTGGTTGAAGACAGCTGAGGTGTATTTAGAGGGTAAGTTAGTCAGGATGATATCTATGAGGGTGCCCATGTTTACGGATTTAGGGTTGTACCTGGTAGGTTCCTTGATAATTTGTGGGAGATTCAGGCCGTCTAGTTTAGATTGTAGGACGGCCGGGGTGTTAAGCATATCCCAGTTTAGGTCACCAAGCAGTACGAACTCTGAGGATAGATGGGGGCAAGCAATTCACATATGGTGTCGAGGGCACAACTGGGGGCTGAAACAGGTTTCTTTGAAATTTTTGCAAATGTGTTAAAAATACAAAACAGATTACTGTTTCTACTGATGACATGACTATCATCCTGTGGTCCTCAATTGGTAGAGCATGGCGCTTGTAACGCCAGGGTAGTGGGTTCGATCCCCGGGACCACCCATACGTAAAAATTTATGCACACATGACTGTAAGTCGCTTTGGATAAAAGCGTCTGCTAAATGGCATATTATATTCTTATTATCACATTAAAATCAAATCAAATCAAATGTTATTTGCCACATGCACCGAATACAACATGTGTTGAAATGCTTACTTACAAGCCCATAACCAACAATGCAGTTTAAGAAAAAAAAGAAGCAAATAATTAAAGAGCAGCAGTAAAATTAAATAACAGTAGGGAGGTTATATACAGGGGGTACCGGTACAGAGTCAATGTGCGGGGGCACCGGTTAGTCAAGGTAATTGAGGTAATATGTACATGTGGGTAGAGTTAAAGTGACTATGCATTGATAATAAACAGAGTAGCAGCAGCGTAAAAGAGGGGGTTGGGGTAGGGTGAGGTGAGGTGGGGGTTGGGAAATGCAAATAGTCCGGGTAGCCATGATTAGCTGTTCAGGAGTCTTATGGCTTGGGGGTAGAAGCTGTTATGAAGCCTTTTGGACCTAGACTTGGCGCTCCAGTAACGTTTGCTGTGCGGTAGCGGAGAGAACAGTCTATGACTAGGGTGGCTGGAGTCTTTGATATTGTTAGGGCCTTCCTCTGACACCGCCTGGTATAGAGGTCCTGGATGGCAGGAAGCTTTGCCCCACTGGGCCTTCCTCTGACACCGCCTGGTATAGAGGTCCTAGATGGCAGGAAGCTTGGCCCCACTGGGCCTTCCTCTGACACCGCCTGGTATAGAGGTCCTGGATGGCAGGAAGCTTGGCCCCACTGGGCCTTCCTCTGACACCGCCTGGTATAGAGGTCCTGGATGGCAGGAAGCTTGGCCCCACTGGGCCTTCCTCTGACACCGCCTGGTATAGAGGTCCTGGATGGCAGGAAGCTTGGCCCCACTGGGCCTTCCTCTGACACCGCCTGGTATAGAGGTCCTGGATGGCAGGAAGCTTTGCCCCACTGGGCCTTCCTCTGACACCGCCTGGTATAGAGGTCCTGGATGGCAGGAAGCTTGGCCCCACCCTGTCTTCCTCTAACACCGCCTGGTATATAGGTCCTGGATGGCAGGAAGCTTGGCCCCACTGGGCCTTCCTCTGACACCGCCTGGTATAGAGATCCTGGATGGCAGGAAGCTTGGCCCCACTGGGCCTTCCTCTGACACTGCCTGGTATAGAGGTCCTGGATGGCAGGAAGCTTTGCCCCATTGGGCCCCTCTGACACCGCCTGGTATAGAGGTCCTGGATGGCAGGAAGCTTGGCCCCACTGGGCCTTCCTCTGACACCGCCTGGTATAGAGGTCCTGGATGACAGGAAGCTTGGCCCCAGCTAAGCTTTTGTTGTCTGCTCGTTTGCAGCTGCTGCAGCAGGTGTTATCAAAGAGGATGTTGTTGCTAATTTGTTAGCTTCTCCCTTTTCAAGAATGACTTTCAACATTAGTGATCATCTGGTGAGTGGGATTGTGTTTTTTATTGCAGCCCACTTGCTGTTGTTAGCCATTTCTTTGAAAATAACTTTTGTGAAACATTGTTGTATTTAAACTGGAACTGACTGCATTTTAGCAACATGACATCACATTAAACTCTGTTCATATTCACCCCCAGGAAGAATATTACACTTTAAAACATTTTCTAACATGCGACCACTTAGATATGGTCATTTTCATGTTTTCATAAATTCTTAGAATGTTTTGGAATTACGTATACTAAGCTATTTGTGAAAATTCTAAAGCAATATAGAGTGGGAAAGCGGTCGTGCATTTGGACAATTAATAGACACTGCAGTAAATAAAACCGAATAAAAACATCTGTCTTGTCCAGGACTGGAGTCTACACAGACCTTTATACAAACAAGCCATTCGCCACACGGGCCTGCCATCATTCACTGTGAACTGGACTGTGTGTTTACAGGCAGTAGCAACAGCATGACTTTAGATCATTAGAACACATTTGCCAAAAGCCATAAAATACACCTGAATGGATTTCTGCAAATATGTAAACACCACGGGAGTCCTCTTACATTTGGGAACTTTACAGACCTATTGATCAAACAACCATGAAAAGGTAGTCTCTCTCTCTCTCAGCTATGCACATCAACAAGCCAGAGCAAGATGAGCTAAAATCTAACGAAGGAACATTAGATAAACCCTCTCAAACTTTTTCAGCTAGTGGGCCGTCAAAATTGCACTGATAAACGATGTGGTATTGTAGCCTCCTCGTCATTCTGCAGCTTGCCTGCCAATGCATGCTTGTTTCAACCAAGCACCCAAACTAACTGTCTAAAGTTGGCTAGATTGCTAACTAGCTACTTCCAGACACAAATGATGTGTGTGACTGCTTATCCTTTATCATACTGTGTGTGACTGCTTATCCTTTAGCATCATGCTGTGTGACTGCTTATCCTTTAACATCATGCTGTGTGACTGCTTATCCTTTAACATCATGCTGTGTGTGACTGCTTATCCTTTAACATCATGCTGTGTGACTGCTTATCTTTAACATTACATTTACATTTTACATTTTAGTCATTTAGCAGACGCTCTTATCCAGAGCGACTTACAGTTAGTGAGTGCATACATTATTTTTTTCATACCCCCGTGGGAATCGAACCCGCAACCCTGGCGTTGCAAACGCCATGCTCTACCAACTGAGCTACATCCATGCCGGCCATTCCCTCCCCTACCCTAGACGACGCTGGGCCAATTGTGCGCCGCCCATGGGTCTCCCGGTCACGGCCGGCTACGACAGAGCCTGGATTCGAACCAGGATCTCTAGTGGCACAGCTAGCACTGCGATGCAGTGCCTTAGACCACTGCGCCACTCGGGAGGTTAGCATCATACTGTGTGACTGCTTATCCTTTAACATCATACTGTGTGTGACTGCTTATCCTTTAACATCATGCTGTGTGACTGCTTATCCTTTAACATCATGCTGTGTGTGACTGCTTATCCTTTATCATAATGTGTGTGACTGCTTATCCTTTAGCATCATGCTGTGTGACTGCTTATCTTTAACATCATGCTGTGTGACTGCTTATCCTTTAACATCATGCTGTGTGACTGCTTATCCTTTAACATCATGCTGTGTGACTGCTTATCCTTTAACATCATGCTGTGTGACTGCTTATCCTTTAACATCATGCTGTGTGACTGCTTATCCTTTAACATCATGCTGTGTGACTGCTTATCCTTTAACATCATGCTGTGTGACTGCTTATCCTTCAACATCATGCTGTGTGACTGCTTATCCTTTAACATCATGCTGTGTGACTGCTTATCCTTTAACATCATGCTGTGTGACTGCTTATCCTTTAACATCATGCTGTGTGACTGCTTATCCTTTAACATCATGCTGTGTGACTGCTTATCCTTTAACATCATGCTGTGTGACTGCTTATCCTTTAACATCATGCTGTGTGACTGCTTATCCTTTAACATCATACTGTGTGACTGCTGTCTTTCCATCGGCCCTATGCAGTGGTACAGTGGTGCTGTCTTTCCATCGGCCCTATCCAGTGGTACAGTGGTGCTGTCTTTCCATCGGCCCTATCCAGTGGTACAGTGGTGCTGTCTTTCCATCGGCCCTATCCAGTGGTACAGTGGTGCTGTCTTTCCATCGGCCCTATCCAGTGGTACAGTGGTGCTGTCTTTCCATCGGCCCTATCCAGTGGTACAGTGGTACAGTCCTCTCCTCTCAGTGGTACAGTCCTCTCCTCTCAGTGGTACAGTGGTACAGTCCTCTCCTTTCAGTGGTGTAGTGGTGCCTGGAAAAGTGTATATACTCTAATTTTGCAAAACTGTTCCCAAACGGCCCAGCGACGGAAAGGCACCCTGCGTGAAAAATCCTATGTTTTCTTGAGTTTTCCTCAAAACAACACTTTTTTAAATAGAAAAAATACAAAAATGTGATGGTCTAAGTCCACAACAATGCTTAAACCACATCAATCTGATTGGGTGGGTCTGTCAGGGCCTGGATCCACAGTGGGTGGGTCTGTCAGGGCCCGGCTCCCCAGTGGGTGGGTCTGTCAGGGCCTGGCTCCCCAGTGGGTGGGTCTGTCAGGGCCTGGCTCCCCAGTGGGTGGGTCTGTAAGGGCCTGGATCCCCAGTGTGTGGGCCTGTAAAGGCCTGGATCCCCAGTGGGTGGGCCAGTCAGGGCCTGGATCCCCAGTGGGTGGGCCTGTAAGGGCCTGGATCCCCAGTGGGTGGGCCTGTAAGGGCCTGGATCCCCAGTGGGTGGGCCAGTCAGGGCCTGGCTCCCCAGTGGGTGGGCCTCTGTCCACCCAGGCCCATCCATGTCTACGCCGCTGATGCAAACATCGCATGATGACAATTGCACATCACAAATAGCCTACTAACCAACACTAAATAAAGTGGGATGTAAATATTTGGCCTGGCGAAGCAGTTTTATGGGATGACTGAATGGAAGCTGATGATTATGAGTTTTTTACTCCGCTGGTCTCGGGACAAAATGATGAGTCCTCACTATCCAGGACCAAGGGTTAGGGTTAGGGTTAGGGTTAGGGTTAGGGTTATAAGGACTATAACCCTAACCCTATCCCTATTCAGGACCGAGTCAAGATCAAGTAAAAATGTATCCGACACCGAGACAAGACTGAGTCACTCAATATGTGACCGCTCTTGAGCACTACTACACTGCTGATGACCAGGTTTAGGGTTTTAGTCCTTGTAAGTAATGATGACCAGGTATAGGGTTGTAGTCCTTGTAAGTAATGATGACCAGGTTTAGGGTTGTAGTCCTTGTAAGTATTGACTATTTGATTTTGGACATAACAATCTCCAGGTACAGTCCAGTCATCTCAGTGAGCAGTAGAACATGTTAGTTATGTAGTTACATGTTATATTCTCTCTGTCTCCAGGTACAGTCGTCTCAGTGAGCCAGTAGAACATGTTAGTTATGTAGTTACATGTTATATTCTCTCTGTCTCCAGGTACAGTCGTCCCAGTGAGCTGGTAGAAGACAGGCCTTACTCACCAGAAGATAGAAACTAACAGACAGCCTGATAACCTGGAGGTAGAAGACAGGCCTTACTCACCAGACAGCCTGATAACCTGGAGGTAGAAGACAGGCCTTACTCACCAGACAGCCTGATAACCTGGAGGTAGAAGACAGGCCTTACTCACCAGACAGCCTGATAACCTGGAGGTAGAAGACAGGCCTTACTCACCAGACAGCCTGATAACCTGGAGGTAGAAGACAGGCCTTACTCACCAGACAGCCTGATAACCTGGAGGTAGAAGATAGAAACTAACAGACACTCTAAACAGTCTTCATAAGAGTCCTGCTATTCTATCAAGGACCTACCAAATCTTAGGATACATCCTGTCGCTAGAGTCTAGGGTACAAGCCACGCCAACCCTTGGTAGAAGGACACTTCCTAGGGCCCTAGAGTCTAGGGTACAAGCCACGCCAACCCTTGGCAGAAGGACACTTCCTAGGGCCCTAGAGTCTAGGGTACAAGCCATGCCAACCCTTGGCAGAAGGACACTTCCTAGGGCCCTAGAGGCTAGGGTACAAGCCATGCCAACCCTTGGCAGAAGGACACTTCCTAGGGCCCTAGAGTCTAGGGTACAAGCCACGCCAACCCTTGGCAGAAGGACACTTCCTAGGGCCCTAGAGGCTAGGGTACAAGCCACGCCAACCCTTGGCAGAAGGACACTTCCTAGGGCCCTAGAGTCTAGGGTACCAGCCACGCCAACCCTTGGCAGAAGGACACTTCCTAGGGCCCTAGAGGCTAGGGTACAAGCCACGCCAACCCTTGGCAGAAGGACACTTCCTAGGGCCCTAGAGTCTAGGGTACAAGCCACGCCAACCCTTGGCAGAAGGACACTTCCTAGGGCCCTAGAGGCTAGGGTACAAGCCACGCCAACCCTTGGCAGAAGGACACTTCCTAGGGCCCTAGAGTCTAGGGTACAAGCCACGCCAACCCTTGGCAGAAGGACACTTGATGTTCTCACTCTTCAACCATGTGAACAACACTCGTATGTGTTGAGAAGAACAGTCTATACAGATCCTAATAAAGTAGAGCCACTGTGTGCAGCACTGGTTCCAGTCAGACTAGACCAGGGATGGGGAACCATACAGCTACTGCTGATGTTACGTTTCATAATGTCGGAATGAGACCTGTGTAACAGTGTGGATACAGCTCAGTACCTGTGTAACAGTGTGTATACAGCTCAGTACCTGTGTAACAGTGTGTATACAGCTCAGTACCTGTGTAACAGTGTGTATACAGCTCAGTACCTGTGTAACAGTGTGGATACAGCTCAGTACCTGTGTAACAGTGTGGATACAGCTAGTACCTGTGTAACAGTGTGTATACAGCTCAGTACCTGTGTAACAGTGTGTATACAGCTCAGTACCTGTGTAACAGTGTGTATACAGCTCAGTACCTGTGTAACAGTGTGTATACAGCTCAGTACCTGTGTAACAGTGTGTATACAGCTCAGTACCTGTGTAACAGTGTGGATACAGCTCAGTACCTGTGTAACAGTGTGGATACAGCTAGTACCTGTGTAACAGTGTGTATACAGCTCAGTACCTGTGTAACAGTGTGTATACAGCTCAGTACCTGTGTAACAGTGTGTATACAGCTCAGTACCTGTGTAACAGTGTGTATACAGCTCAGTACCTGTGTAACAGTGTGTATACAGCTCAGTACCTGTGTAACAGTGTGTATACAGCTCAGTACCTGTGTAACAGTGTGGATACAGCTCAGTACCTGTGTAACAGTGTGGATACAGCTCAGTACCTGTGTAACAGTGTGGATACAGCTCAGTACCTGTGTAACAGTGTGGATACAGCTCAGTACCTGTGTAACAGTGTGGATACAGCTCAGTACCTGTGTAACAGTGTGGATACAGCTCAGTACCTGTGTAACAGTGTGGATACAGCTCAGTACCTGTGTAACAGTGTGGATACAGCTCAGTACCTGTGTAACAGTGTGGATACAGCTCAGTACCTGTGTAACAGTGTGGATACAGCTCAGTACCTGTGTAACAGTGTGGATACAGCTCAGTACCTGTGTAACAGTGTGGATACAGCTCAGTACCTGTGTAACAGTGTGGATACAGCTCAGTACCTGTGTAACAGTGTGGATACAGCTCAGTACCTGTGTAACAGTGTGTATACAGCTCAGTACCTGTGTAACAGTGTGTGTATACAGCTCAGTACCTGTGTTACAGTGTGTATACAGCTCAGTACCTGTGTAACAGTGTGTATACAGCTCAGTACCTGTGTAACAGTGTGTATACAGCTCAGTACCTGTGTAACAGTGTGTATACAGCTCAGTACCTGTGTAACAGTGTGTATACAGCTCAGTACCTGTGTAACAGTGTGTATACAGCTCAGTACCTGTGTAACAGTGTGTATACAGCTCAGTACCTGTGTAACAGTGTGTATACAGCTCAGTACCTGTGTAACAGTGTGGATACAGCTCAGTACCTGTGTAACAGTGTGGATACAGCTCAGTACCTGTGTAACAGTGTGTATACAGCTCAGTACCTGTGTAACAGTGTGTATACAGCTCAGTACCTGTGTAACAGTGTGTATACAGCTCAGTACCTGTGTAACAGTGTGGATACAGCTCAGTACCTGTGTAACAGTGTGGATACAGCTCAGTACCTGTGTAACAGTGTGTATACAGCTCAGTACCTGTGTAACAGTGTGTATACAGCTCAGTACCTGTGTAACAGTGTGTATACAGCTCAGTACCTGTGTAACAGTGTGTATACAGCTCAGTACCTGTGTAACAGTGTGTATACAGCTCAGTACCTGTGTAACAGTGTGTATACAGCTCAGTACCTGTGTAACAGTGTGTATACAGCTCAGTACCTGTGTAACAGTGTGTATACAGCTCAGTACCTGTGTAACAGTGTGGATACAGCTCAGTACCTGTGTAACAGTGTGGATACAGCTCAGTACCTGTGTAACAGTGTGGATACAGCTCAGTACCTGTGTAACAGTGTGTATACAGCTCAGTACCTGTGTAACAGTGTGTATACAGCTCAGTACCTGTGTAACAGTGTGTATACAGCTCAGTATCTGTGTAACAGTGTGTGTATACAGCTCAGTACCTGTGTTACAGTGTGTATACAGCTCAGTACCTGTGTAACAGTGTGTATACAGCTCAGTACCTGTGTAACAGTGTGTATACAGCTCAGTACCTGTGTAACAGTGTGTATACAGCTCAGTACCTGTGTAACAGTGTGTATACAGCTCAGTACCTGTGTAACAGTGTGTATACAGCTCAGTACCTGTGTAACAGTGTGGATACAGCTCAGTACCTGTGTAACAGTGTGTATACAGCTCAGTACCTGTGTAACAGTGTGGATACAGCTCAGTACCTGTGTAACAGTGTGGATACAGCTCAGTACCTGTGTAACAGTGTGTATACAGCTCAGTACCTGTGTAACAGTGTGTATACAGCTCAGTACCTGTGTAACAGTGTGGATACAGCTCAGTACCTGTGTAACAGTGTGGATACAGCTCAGTACCTGTGTAACAGTGTGTATACAGCTCAGTACCTGTGTAACAGTGTGTATACAGCTCAGTACCTGTGTAACAGTGTGGATACAGCTCAGTACCTGTGTAACAGTGTGGATACAGCTCAGTACCTGTGTAACAGTGTGTATACAGCTCAGTACCTGTGTAACAGTGTGTATACAGCTCAGTACCTGTGTAACAGTGTGTATACAGCTCAGTACCTGTGTAACAGTGTGTATACAGCTCAGTACCTGTGTAACAGTGTGGATACAGCTCAGTACCTGTGTAACAGTGTGGATACAGCTCAGTACCTGTGTAACAGTGTGGATACAGCTCAGTACCTGTGTAACAGTGTGGATACAGCTCAGTACCTGTGTAACAGTGTGTATACAGCTCAGTACCTGTGTAACAGTGTGTATACAGCTCAGTACCTGTGTAACAGTGTGGATACAGCTCAGTACCTGTGTAACAGTGTGGATACAGCTCAGTACCTGTGTAACAGTGTGTATACAGCTCAGTACCTGTGTAACAGTGTGTATACAGCTCAGTACCTGTGTAACAGTGTGTATACAGCTCAGTACCTGTGTAACAGTGTGTATACAGCTCAGTACCTGTGTAACAGTGTGTATACAGCTCAGTACCTGTGTAACAGTGTGTATACAGCTCAGTACCTGTGTAACAGTGTGTATACAGCTCAGTACCTGTGTAACAGTGTGGATACAGCTCAGTACCTGTGTAACAGTGTGGATACAGCTCAGTACCTGTGTAACAGTGTGGATACAGCTCAGTACCTGTGTAACAGTGTGTATACAGCTCAGTACCTGTGTAACAGTGTGTATACAGCTCAGTACCTGTGTCACAGTGTGTATACAGCTCAGTACCTGTGTAACAGTGTGTGTATACAGCTCAGTACCTGTGTTACAGTGTGTATACAGCTCAGTACCTGTGTAACAGTGTGTATACAGCTCAGTACCTGTGTAACAGTGTGTATACAGCTCAGTACCTGTGTAACAGTGTGTATACAGCTCAGTACCTGTGTAACAGTGTGTATACAGCTCAGTACCTGTGTAACAGTGTGTATACAGCTCAGTACCTGTGTAACAGTGTGGATACAGCTCAGTACCTGTGTAACAGTGTGTATACAGCTCAGTACCTGTGTAACAGTGTGGATACAGCTCAGTACCTGTGTAACAGTGTGTATACAGCTCAGTACCTGTGTAACAGTGTGTATACAGCTCAGTACCTGTGTAACAGTGTGTATACAGCTCAGTACCTGTGTAACAGTGTGGATACAGCTCAGTACCTGTGTAACAGTGTGGATACAGCTCAGTACCTGTGTAACAGTGTGTATACAGCTCAGTACCTGTGTAACAGTGTGTATACAGCTCAGTACCTGTGTAACAGTGTGGATACAGCTCAGTACCTGTGTAACAGTGTGTATACAGCTCAGTACCTGTGTAACAGTGTGTATACAGCTCAGTACCTGTGTAACAGTGTGTATACAGCTCAGTACCTGTGTAACAGTGTGTATACAGCTCAGTACCTGTGTAACAGTGTGTATACAGCTCAGTACCTGTGTAACAGTGTGTATACAGCTCAGTACCTGTGTAACAGTGTGTATACAGCTCAGTACCTGTGTAACAGTGTGGATACAGCTCAGTACCTGTGTAACAGTGTGGATACAGCTCAGTACCTGTGTAACAGTGTGTATACAGCTCAGTACCTGTGTAACAGTGTGTATACAGCTCAGTACCTGTGTAACAGTGTGGATACAGCTCAGTACCTGTGTAACAGTGTGGATACAGCTCAGTACCTGTGTAACAGTGTGTATACAGCTCAGTACCTGTGTAACAGTGTGTATACAGCTCAGTACCTGTGTAACAGTGTGTATACAGCTCAGTACCTGTGTAACAGTGTGTATACAGCTCAGTACCTGTGTAACAGTGTGTATACAGCTCAGTACCTGTGTAACAGTGTGTATACAGCTCAGTACCTGTGTAACAGTGTGTATACAGCTCAGTACCTGTGTAACAGTGTGTATACAGCTCAGTACCTGTGTAACAGTGTGTATACAGCTCAGTACCTGTGTAACAGTGTGTATACAGCTCAGTACCTGTGTAACAGTGTGGATACAGCTCAGTACCTGTGTAACAGTGTGGATACAGCTCAGTACCTGTGTAACAGTGTGTATACAGCTCAGTACCTGTGTAACAGTGTGTATACAGCTCAGTACCTGTGTAACAGTGTGTATACAGCTCAGTACCTGTGTAACAGTGTGTATACAGCTCAGTACCTGTGTAACAGTGTGTATACAGCTCAGTACCTGTGTAACAGTGTGTATACAGCTCAGTACCTGTGTAACAGTGTGTATACAGCTCAGTACCTGTGTAACAGTGTGTATACAGCTCAGTACCTGTGTAACAGTGTGTATACAGCTCAGTACCTGTGTAACAGTGTGTATACAGCTCAGTACCTGTGTAACAGTGTGGATACAGCTCAGTACCTGTGTAACAGTGTGGATACAGCTCAGTACCTGTGTAACAGTGTGGATACAGCTCAGTACCTGTGTAACAGTGTGTATACAGCTCAGTACCTGTGTAACAGTGTGTATACAGCTCAGTACCTGTGTAACAGTGTGTATACAGCTCAGTACCTGTGTAACAGTGTGTATACAGCTCAGTACCTGTGTAACAGTGTGTATACAGCTCAGTACCTGTGTAACAGTGTGTATACAGCTCAGTACCTGTGTAACAGTGTGTATACAGCTCAGTACCTGTGTAACAGTGTGTATACAGCTCAGTACCTGTGTAACAGTGTGTATACAGCTCAGTA
>NW_028164051.1:0-2500 GCF_964263955.1 Coregonus lavaretus
TGGGGTGGTGGTGGTAGTGGTAGTATGAGGCCGTAGTGGAGGTATGGGGTGGTGGTGGTAGTGGTAGTATGAGGCTGTAGTGGAGGTATGGGGTGGTGGTGGTGGTGGTAGTGGTAGTATGAGGCTGTTGTGGAGGTATGGGGTGGTGGTGTTAGTGGTAGTATGAGGCTGTAGTGGAGGTATGGGGTGGTGGTGGTATTGGTAGTGGTAGTATGAGGCTGTAGTGGAGGTATGGGGTGGTGGTGGTGGTGGTAGTGGTAGTATGAGGCTGTAGTGGAGGTATGGGGTGGTAGTGGTAGTGGTAGTGGTAGTGGTAGTGGTAGTATGATGATGTAGTGGAGGTATGGGGTGGTGGTGGTAGTGGTAGTATGAGGCTGTAGTGGAGGTATGGGGTGGTGGTGGTAGTGGTAGTGGTAGTATGATGATGTAGTGAAGGTATGGGGTGGTGGTGGTAGTGGTAGTATGAGGCTGTAGTGGAGGTATGGGGTGGTGGTGGTAGTGGTAGTGGTAGTATGATGATGTAGTGGAGGTATGGGGTGGTGGTGGTAGTGGTAGTATGAGGCTGTAGTGGAGGTATGGGGTGGTGGTGGTAGTGGTAGTGGTAGTATGATGATGTAGTGGAGGTATGGGGTGGTGGTGGTAGTGGTAGTGGTAGTATGAGGCTGTAGTGGAGGTATGGGGTGGTGGTGGTAGTGGTAGTATGAGGCTGTAGTGGAGGTATGGGGTGGTGGTGGTGGTGGTAGTATTAAGGCTGTAGTGGAGTTATGGGGTGGTGGTGGTGGTGGTAGTATGAGGCTGTAGTGGAGGTATGGGTGGTGGTGGTAGTGGTAGTATGAGGCTGTAGTGGAGGTATGGGGTGGTGGTGGTAGTGGTAGTATGAGGCTGTAGTGGAGGTATGGGGTGGTAGTGGTAGTGGTAGTATGAGGCTGTGGTGGAGGTATGGGGTGGTGGTGGTAGTGGTTGTATGAGGCTGTAGTGGAGGTATGGGGTGGTAGTGGTAGTGGTAGTATGAGGCTGTAGTGGAGGTATGGGGGGGTGGTGGTGGTAGTGGTAGTATGAGGCTGTAGTGGAGGTATGGGGTGGTGGTGGTAGTGGTAGTATGAGGCTGTAGTGGAGGTATGGGGTGGTGGTGGTAGTGGTAGTATGAGGCTGTAGTGGAGGTATGGGGTGGTAGTGGTAGTGGTAGTATGAGGCTGTAGTGGAGGTATGGGGTGGTGGTGGTAGTGGTAGTATGCGGCTGTAGTGGAGGTATGGGGTGGTAGTGGTAGTGGTAGTATGAGGCTGTAGTGGAGGTATGGGGTGGTGGTGGTAGTGGTAGTATGAGGCTGTAGTGGAGGTATGGGGTGGTGGTGGTAGTGGTAGTATGAGGCTGTAGTGGAGGTATGGGGTGGTGGTGGTAGTGGTAGTATGAGGCTGTAGTGGAGGTATGGGGTGGTGGTGGTGGTGGTAGTGGTAGTATGAGGCTATAGTGGAGGTATGGGGTGGTGGTGGTGGTAGTGGTAGTATGATGCTGTAGTGGAGGTATGGGGTGGTGGTGGTAGTGGTAGTATGAGGCTGTAGTGGAGGTATGGGGTGGTGGTGGTAGTGGTAGTATGAGGCTGTAGTGGAGGTATGGGGTGGTGGTGGTAGTGGTAGTATGAGGCTGTAGTGGAGGTATGGGGTGGTGGTGGTAGTGGTAGTATGAGGCTGTAGTGGAGGTATGGGGTGGTGGTGGTAGTGGTAGTATGAGGCTGTAGTGGAGGTATGGGGTGGTGGTGGTAGTGGTAGTATGATGCTGTAGTGGAGGTATGGGGTGGTGGTGGTAGTGGTAGTATGAGGCTGTAGTGGAGGTATGGGGTGGTAGTGGTAGTGGTAGTATGAGGCTGTAGTGGAGGTATGGGGTGGTGGTGGTAGTGGTAGTATGAGGCTGTAGTGGAGGTATGGGGTGGTGGTGGTAGTGGTAGTATGAGGCTGTAGTGGAGGTATGGGGTGGTGGTGGTAGTGGTAGTATGAGGCTGTAGTGGAGGTATGGGGTGGTAGTGGTAGTGGTAGTGGTAGTATGAGGCTGTAGTGGAGGTATGGGGTGGTAGTGGTAGTGGTAGTATGAGGCTGTAGTGGAGGTATGGGGTGGTGGTGGTAGTGGTAGTATGAGGCTGTAGTGGAGGTATGGGGTGGTGGTGGTAGTGGTAGTATGAGGCTGTAGTGGAGGTATGGGGTGGTGGTGGTAGTGGTAGTATGAGGCTGTAGTGGAGGTATGGGGTGGTGGTGGTGGTAGTGGTAGTGGTAGTATGAGGCTGTAGTGGAGGTATGGGGTGGTGGTGGTAGTGGTAGTATTAGGCTGTAGTGGAGGTATGGGGTAGTGGTGGTGGTAGTGGTAGTGGTAGTATGAGGCTGTAGTGGAGGTATGGGGTGGTGGTGGTGGTAGTGGTAGTATGAGGCTGTAGTGGAGGTATGGGGAGGTGGTGGTGGTGGTAGTGGTAGTATGATGCTGTAGTGGAGGTATGGGGTGGTGGTGGTAGTG
>NW_028164051.1:7500-36349 GCF_964263955.1 Coregonus lavaretus
TACACTACTTTAGACCAGAGCCCTATGACACCCTATTCCCTATATAGTGCACTACTTTTGACCAGAGCCCTATGACACCCTATTCCCTATGTAGTGCACTACTTTTACCTATGACACATACATTTACATTTTAGTTATTTAGCAGACGCTCTTATCCAGAGCGACTTACAGTTAGTGAGTGCATACATTTTCATAGGGTGCCCTTTGAGATGAATCCAGTATCATCTGTCTTCGGATGGTAGCAGCAGTACAATCAAATCACAGCTTTCTGTCGGCCTAATGTTCATTTACTTTCTCTTTACTTACCCTCCCAGCATCACATTACAGCCATTATTCAAATAGGGAGTTTTGTTGCTAAATAAAAACTGAGTGGGTCTTTTGGTAGGAACAGAAATGTGCCCTTCCCTTAAGTGCTGTGACCTTGTGCTGTGAACAGTTCTACTGAATAACCAGCAGCTCCACTGAGTAACCAGCAGCTCTACTGAATAACCAGCAGCTCCACTGAATAACCAGCAGCTCCACTGAATAACCAGCAGCTCCACTGAATAACCAGCAGCTCTACTGAATAACCAGCAGCTCCACTGAATAACCAGCAGCTCCACTGAATAACCAGCAGCTCCACTGAATAACCAGCAGCTCCACTGAATAACCAGCAGCTCCACTGAATAACCAGCAGCTCCACTGAATAACCAGCAGCTCCACTGAATAACCAGCAGCTCCACTGAATAACCAGCAGCTCTACTGAATAACCAGCAGCTCCACTGAGTAACCAGCAGCTCCACTGAATAACCAGCAGCTCCACTGAATAACCAGCAGCTCCACTGAATAACCAGCAGCTCCACTGAATAACCAGCAGCTCCACTGAGTAACCAGCAGCTCCACTGAATAACCAGCAGCTCCACTGAGTAACCAGCAGCTCCACTGAATAACCAGCAGCTCTACTGAGTAACCAGCAGCTCCACTGAATAACCAGCAGCTCCACTGAATAACCAGCAGCTCCACTGAATAACCAGCAGCTCTACTGAATAACCAGCAGCTCTACTGAATAACCAGCAGCTCTACTGAATAACCAGCAGCTCCACTGAGTAACCAGCAGCTCCACTGAATAACCAGCAGCTCCACTGAATAACCAGCAGCTCCACTGAATAACCAGCAGCTCCACTGAACAACCAGCAGCTCCACTGAATAACCAGCAGCTCCACTGAATAACCAGCAGCTCCACTGAGTAACCAGCAGCTCCACTGAATAACCAGCAGCTCCACTGAATAACCAGCAGCTCCACTGAATAACCAGCAGCTCTACTGAATAACCAGCAGCTCCACTGAGTAACCAGCAGCTCCACTGAATAACCAGCAGCTCCACTGAATAACCAGCAGCTCCACTGAATAACCAGCAGCTCCACTGAATAACCAGCAGCTCCACTGAATAACCAGCAGCTCCACTGAATAACCAGCAGCTCCACTGAATAACCAGCAGCTCCACTGAATAACCAGCAGCTCCACTGAGTAACCAGCAGCTCCACTGAATAACCAGCAGCTCCACTGAGTAACCAGCAGCTCCACTGAATAACCAGCAGCTCCACTGAATAACCAGCAGCTCCACTGAATAACCAGCAGCTCCACTGAATAACCAGCAGCTCCACTGAGTAACCACCAGCTCCACTGAATAACCAGCTGCTCTACTGAATAACCACCAGCTCTACTGAATAACCAGCAGCTCCACTGAATAACCAGCAGCTCCACTGAATAACCACCAGCTCCACTGAATAACCACCAGCTCTACTGAATAACCACCAGCTCCACTGAATAACCAGCAGCTCCACTGAATAACCAGCAGCTCCACTGAATAACCAGCAGCTCCACTGAATAACCACCAGCTCCACTGAATAACCAGCAGCTCCACTGAATAACCAGCAGCTCCACTGAGTAACCAGCAGCTCCACTGAATAACCAGCAGCTCCACTGAGTAACCAGCAGCTCCACTGAATAACCACCAGCTCCACTGAATAACCAGCAGCTCCACTGAATAACCAGCAGCTCCACTGAATAACCACCAGCTCCACTGAATAACCAGCAGCTCCACTGAATAACCACCAGCTCCACTGAATAACCAGCAGCTCCACTGAATAACCAGCAGCTCCACTGAATAACCAGCAGCTCCACTGAATAACCAGCAGCTCCACTGAATAACCAGCAGCTCCACTGAATAACCAGCAGCTCCACTGAGTAACCAGCAGCTCCACTGAATAACCAGCAGCTCCACTGAATAACCAGCAGCTCCACTGAATAACCACCAGCTCCACTGAATAACCACCAGCTCCACTGAATAACCAGCAGCTCCACTGAATAACCAGCAGCTCCACTGAATAACCAGCAGCTCCACTGAGTAACCAGCAGCTCCACTGAATAACCAGCAGCTCCACTGAATAACCAGCAGCTCCACTGAATAACCACCAGCTCCACTGAATAACCACCAGCTCCACTGAATAACCAGCAGCTCCACTGAATAACCAGCAGCTCCACTGAGTAACCAGCAGCTCCACTGAATAACCAGCAGCTCCACTGAATAACCAGCAGCTGTACTGAGTAACCAGCAGCTCCACTGAGTAACCAGCAGCTCCACTGAATAACCAGCAGCTCCACTGAATAACCAGCAGCTCCACTGAGTAACCAGCAGCTCCACTGAATAACCAGCAGCTCCACTGAGTAACCAGCAGCTCCACTGAATAACCAGCAGCTCCACTGAGTAACCAGCAGCTCCACTGAGTAACCAGCAGCTCCACTGAATAACCAGCAGCTCCACTGAATAACCAGCAGCTCCACTGAATAACCAGCAGCTCCACTGAATAACCAGCAGCTCCACTGAGTAACCAGCAGCTCCACTGAATAACCAGCAGCTCCACTGAATAACCAGCAGCTCCACTGAATAACCAGCAGCTCCACTGAATAACCAGCAGCTCTACTGAATAACCACCAGCTCCACTGAATAACCAGCAGCTCCACTCAATAACCAGCAGCTCCACTGAATAACCAGCAGCTCCACTGAGTAACCAGCAGCTCCACTGAATAACCAGCAGCTCCACTGAATAACCAGCAGCTCCACTGAATAACCAGCAGCTCCACTGAATAACCAGCAGCTCTACTGAATAACCAGCAGCTCTACTGAATAACCAGCAGCTCTACTGAATAACCAGCAGCTCCACTGAATAACCAGCAGCTCCACTGAATAACCAGCAGCTCTACTGAATAACCAGCAGCTCCACTGAATAACCAGCAGCTCCACTCAATAACCAGCAGCTCCACTGAATAACCAGCAGCTCCACTGAGTAACCAGCAGCTCCACTGAATAACCAGCAGCTCCACTGAATAACCAGCAGCTCCACTGAATAACCAGCAGCTCCACTGAATAACCAGCAGCTCCACTGAATAACCAGCAGCTCTACTCAATAACCACCAGCTCCACTCAATAACCAGCAGCTCCACTGAATAACCAGCAGCTCCACTGAGTAACCAGCAGCTCCACTGAATAACCAGCAGCTCTACTGAATAACCAGCAGCTCCACTGAATAACCAGCAGCTCCACTCAATAACCAGCAGCTCCACTGAATAACCAGCAGCTCTACTCAATAACCACCAGCTCCACTGAATAACCAGCAGCTCCACTGATAGGTTCCATCGACTGCCGCCCGACACAACAATAGATTTTCAAGGGGTCTGACTCACCTCACAACCACATGCCATCAAACCTTATTCCCCGTGTTTACTTACGGTGTGTTTACCTGTTATTAGACAGAGGACATTAAAACGTATCCCACAATCCAATTCTCCATGCTAAAAGCACAGCTGTCTGACACTTTCCAACACAGATATTTCCACCCCCTTTTCGTTGCGTGCCGCTGGGGTAAAGAGTTACCTCAGGGGTAATTGGTTTTATGCCCAGCTTTTGACGGGGATGAGGAATATCACGCATTCTTTAAGTCTTATTGGACACCAAGCTAAACCTCTCATAGGGATAGTGTAGGGACGGACTAATTTTATACACTGAATTGTATCCCTTGTGAACATTGCTAGATACACACTTTAGCGAGCTCTCTGCACTTTCATGTACTTTATCATGTTACCCACCTCCCGAGTGGCGCAGTGGTCGAAGGCCACTAGAGATCCTGGGTTCGAATCCAGGCTCTGTCGTAGCCGGCCGCGACCGGGAGACCCCATGGGGGAGGCGCACAATTGGCCCAGCGTCGTCCAGGGTAGGGGAGGGGAATGGCCGGCAGGGATGTAGCTCAGTTGGTAGAGCACGGCGTTTGCAACGCCAGGGTTGTGGGTTTGATTCCCACAGGGGGGCCAGTATGAAAAAAAATATAAAAAATAATGTATGCACTCACTAACTGTAAGTCGCTCTGGATAAGAGCGTCTGCTAAATGATGTAAATGTAATGTAAAATAAGAGTTGGCACCATCCAAAATGGCACCATATCCCCCGACACAACGCATTTACTTTTGACCAGAGCCCTTATGGGGCACCACCCTATGATCCCTGATGAAAAGTAGCGCACTATAAAGTGAACAGGCTGCCATTTGGGACACGTTGCATGAGGTTATCCCGAGTGGCGCCAGCGGTCTAAGGCACTGCATCTCAGTGCTAGAGTCGTCACTACAGACCCTGGTTTGATTCCATCTGTGGGGCTGAGTGGGGTTCACCGCATAACAGAGGGGAGTTGTGATCGATATTGCCAGGACATTGCCTTGTAATGCACTAGTTTCTATCATGTAAAGCACTGATAGACATGTTATCTTAGCCTGAGCGGGAGTCCCCATATAGATTATGGGAAGTTGTGAGACTAATAGACATGTTACCTTAGCCTGAGCGGGAGTCCCCATATAGATTATGGGAAGTTGTGAGACTAATAGACATGTTGGCTTAGCCTGAGCGGGAGTCCCCATATAGATTATGGGAAGTTGTGATAGAAGTGTAGCATTAAGAAGATCCAATCCTTCCCTCATGCTTCTGTTCAAACAATGAGTTTGTTTGAAAATGTTATGAGAAATGGCAGGTTTCCCAGAACATTATCCACTCCTTCACCTCCTCTCCTCCTCCTCCTCCTCCTCCTGCTCATCCTCCTCCCTCCCCTTCTTTCCCCCTCCTCCTCCACCTCTCCTCCTCCCCTCTTCCCCTCTTTCTCCTCTTCCTCTCCTCCTCCTCCTCCTCCTCCACCTCTCCTCCTCCCCTCATCCTCCTCCCCTCCTCCTCCTCTTCCACCCTCTGGCTGCAAACCAGCCCTCCCTTTCTATTTCTGTTCTGAGATGAGCTTAATCAATGGAGGCTCTGGAGTTATTGACCCCTGGATCCAGCTGGTCACAAAGTGTCAACACCAGACCCACTCACTCTCATTTCAGCTTGGACCTTTTTTCATTCTCTCTCTCTCTCTCTCTCTCTCTCTCTCTCTCTCTCTCTCTCTCTCTCTCTCTCTCTCTCTCTCTCTCTCTCTCTCTCTCTCTCTCTCTCTCTCAGGCTGTTGACACTGTGTTCCTATCCATCATAGTGATAGTAATCCATATTTAATAACTCTTAAACTCCTCCCCTGCCTTGAGCAAATGGCGCTCCTGCGTTGGTGTGGATGATGTGTTGTGTAGTAATAACCAGTAATGTATTGTATATCGTGTTCTACAGAGGAAAGACCGTGCCAAAGGCGTTTTGTAGTGTGTAGAGCTCTGTGTTGGAAAACCAAGGCCTTCCCAAGTCTCACCTGGAGAACAGTATGACTAGTATCCAGTCCTGATTAGTTTGCCCTCATTGATTTTTGCCTGATGGGTTTTTAGTGAACGTGTATTTCTGAGAACCTACTGACCCTACTCCCTCTCACGTTCTCCAACCATCCATCCACCACTCTGGGGTTGCACGCTTACATAATCACCTAACTTCTGGAGATCTCCATAGACGTGTTAGAATCTTACAGGGCAGCTTTTAATGAGGTGATGTTAACCTACTGACAGTAGAGGAGAAAGAAAGAGTTCAAGTGAAACATCTGGTAAAATAACAGAACAGTAGAGTATAGTTCATTACAGAACAGAACAGAATAGTACAGAACAGGACAGAACAGGACAGAAGACTACAGAATGGTGCAGAACAGTACAGAACAGTACAGAACAGTAGGGTAGAGTATAGAACAGTACAGAACAGAACAGTACAGAACAGTAGGGTACAGTATAGAACAGTACAGAACAGAACAGTACAGAACAGTAGGGTACAGTATAGAACAGTACAGAACAGAACAGTAGGGTAGAGTATAGAACAGTACAGAACAGAACAGTACAGAACAGTAGGGTAGAGTATAGAACAGTACAGAACAGAACAGTACAGAACAGTAGGGTACAGTATAGAACAGTACAGAACAGAACAGTACAGAACAGTAGGGTAGAGTATAGAACAGTACAGAACAGAACAGTACAGAACAGTAGGGTAGAGTAGGGTGCAGTAGGGTGCAGTAGGGTGCAGTAGGGTGCAATAGGGTGCTGTAGGGTGCAGTAGGGTAGAGTAGGGTGCAGTAGGGTGCAGTAGGGTGCAGTAGGGTACGGTAGGGTACAGTAGGGTGCAGTAGGGTGCAGTAGGGTCCAGTAGGGTACAGTAGGGTGCAGTAGGGTAAGTGGGGTGCAGTAGGGTACAGTAGGGTGCAGTAGGGTCGGGTGGGGTGCAGTAGGGTCCAGTAGGGTACAGTAGGGAAAGTAGGGTGCAGTAGGGAACAGTAGGGTACAGTAGGGTACAGTAGGGTGAGGTAGGGTACAGTAGGGTACAGTAGGGTGCAGTAGGGTGCAGTAGGGTGCAGTAGGGTAGAGTAGGGTACAGTAGGGTACAGTAGGGTAGAGTAGGGTACAGTAGGGTGCAGTAGGGTGCAGTAGGGTGCAGTAGGGTTCAGTAGGGTGCTGTAGGGTGCAGTAGGGTGCAGTAGGGTAGAGTAGGGTACAGTAGGGTGCAGTAGGGTACAGTAGGGTGCAGTAGGGTGCAGTAGGGTGCAGTAGGGTACAGTAGGGTGCAGTAGGGTGCAGTAGGGTTGAGTAGGGTGCAGTAGGGTTCAGTAGGATACAGTAGGGTACAGTAGGGTACAGTAGGGTGCAGTATATAACAGAAGATAACAGTAGGGTACAGTAGGGTGCAGTATAGAACAGAACAGAACAGTAGGGTACAGTAGGGTGCAGTATAGAACAGAACCGAACAGTAGGGTACAGTAGGGTTCAGTAGGGTACAGTATAGAACAGAACAGAACAGTAGGGTACAGTAGGGTACAGTATAGAACAGAAGAGAACAGTAGAGTACAGTAGGGTACAGTATAGAACAGAACAGAACAGAACAGTAGGGTACAGTAGGGTGCAGTATAGAACAGAACAGAACAGTAGGGTACAGTAGGGTACAGTATAGAACAGAACAATAGGGTACAGTAGGGTGCAGTATAGAACAGAACAGAACAGTAGGGTTCAGTAGGATACAGTAGGGTACAGTAGGGTACAGTAGGGTGCAGTATAGAACAGAAGAGAACAGTAGGGTACAGTAGGGTGCAGTATAGAACAGAACAGAACAGTAGGGTACAGTAGGCTGAAGTATAGAACAGAACAGAACAGTAGGGTTCAGTAGGATACAGTAGGGTGCAGTATAGAACAGAACAGAACAGTAGGGTACAGTATAGAACAGAACAGTAGGGTACAGTAGGGTACAGTATAGAACAGAACAGTAGGGTACAGTAGGGTACAGTATAGAACAGAACAGAACAGTAGGGTACAGTATAGAACAGAACAGAACAGTAGGGTACAGTATAGAACAGAACAGTAGGGTACAGTAGGGTACAGTAGGGTACAGTATAGAACAGAACAGAACAGTAGGGTACAGTAGGGTAGAGTATAGAACAGAACAGTAGGGTAAAGTAGGGTACAGTATAGAACAGAACAGAACAGTAGGGTACAGTAGGGTAGAGTATAGAACAGAACAGTAGGGTACAGTAGGGTACAGTAGGGTACACTAGGGTGCAGTATAGAACAGTAGGGTTCAGCAGGATACAGTAGGGTGCAGTATAGAACAGAACAGAACAGTAGGGTACAGTAGGGTACAGTAGGGTACAGTATAGAACAGAACAGTAGGGTACAGTAGGGTAAAGTATAGAACAGAACAGTAGGGTGCAGTAGGGTACAGTATAGAACAGAACAGTAGGGTACAGTAGGGTACAGTAGGGTACAGTATAGAACAGAACAGTAGGGTACAGTAGGGTGCAGTAGGGTGCAGTAGGGTTCAGTAGGGTGCTGTAGGGTACAGTAGGGTGCAGTAGGGTACAGTAGGGTGCAGTAGGGTGCAGTAGGGTGCAGTAGGGTGCAGTAGGTTTCAGTAGGGTGCTGTAGGGTACGGTAGGGTACAGTAGGGTGCAGTAGGGTGCAGTAGGGTGCAGTAGGGTGAGGTAGGGTACAGTAGGGTGAGGTAGGGTACAGTAGGGTACAGTAGGGTGCAGTAGGGTGCAGTAGGGTGCAGTAGGGTAGAGTAGGGTACAGTAGGGTGCAGTAGGGTGCAGTAGGGTAGAGTAGGGTACAGTAGGGTGCAGTAGGGTGCAGTAGGGTGCAGTAGGGTGCAGTATAGAACAGAAGAGAACAGTAGGGTACAGTAGGGTGCAGTATAGAACAGAACAGAACAGTAGGGTACAGTATAGAACAGAACAGAACAGTAGGGTACAGTAGGGTACAGTAGGGTACAGTAGGGTGCAGTATAGAACAGAACAGAACAGAACAGTAGGGTTCAGTAGGATACAGTAGGGTGCAGTATAGAACAGAACAGAACAGTAGGGTACAGTATAGAACAGAACAGTAGGGTACAGTAGGGTACAGTATAGAACAGAACAGAACAGTAGGGTACAGTAGGGTAGAGTATAGAACAGAACAGTAGGGTACAGTAGGGTACAGTATAGAACAGAACAGAACAGTAGGGTACAGTAGGGTAGAGTATAGAACAGAACAGTAGGGTACAGTAGGGTACAGTAGGGTACAGTAGGGTGCAGTATAGAACAGTAGGGTTCAGTAGGATACAGTAGGGTGCAGTATAGAACAGAACAGAACAGTAGGGTACAGTAGGGTACAGTAGGGTACAGTATAGAACAGAACAGTAGGGTACAGTAGGGTAAAGTATAGAACAGAACAGTAGGGTGCAGTAGGGTACAGTATAGAACAGAACAGTAGGGTACAGTAGGTTACAGTAGTGTACAGTATAGAACAGAACAGTAGGGTACAGTAGGGTGCAGTAGGGTGCAGTAGGGTTTAGTAGGGTGCTGTAGGGTACAGTAGGGTGCTGTAGGGTACAGTAGGGTGCAGTAAGGTGCAGTAGGGTGCAGTAGGGTGCAGTAGGGTTCAGTAGGGTGCTGTAGGGTATGGTAGGGTACAGTAGGGTGCAGTAGGGTACAGTAGGGTGCAGTAGGTTGAGGTAGGGTACAGTAGGGTGAGGTAGGGTACAGTAGGGTACAGTAGGGTGCAGTAGGGTGCAGTAGGGTGCAGTAGGAATGAGTAGGGTACAGTAGGGTGGGGTAGGGTGCAGTAGGGTGCAGTAGGGTAGAGTAGGGTACAGTAGGGTGCAGTAGGGTGCAGTAGGGTGCAGTAGGGTGCAGTAGGGTGCAGTAGGGTGCTGTAGGGTGCAGTAGGGTGCAGTAGGGTGCAGTAGGGTGCAGTAGGGTCCAGTAGGGTGCAGTAGGGTGCAGTAGGGTCCAGTAGGGTGCAGTAGGGTGCAGTAGGGTGCAGTAGGGTAGAGTAGGGTGCAGTAGGGTGCAGTAGGGTGCAGTAGGGTGCAGTAGGGTACAGTAGGGTGCAGTAGGGTGCAGTAGGGAAGTAGGGTGCAGTAGGGTGCAGTAGGGTTGAGTAGGGTGCAGTAGGGTTCAGTAGGATACAGTAGGGTACAGTAGGGTACAGTAGGGTGCAGTATAGAACAGAAGAGAACAGTAGGGTACAGTAGGGTGCAGTATAGAACAGAACAGAACAGTAGGGTACAGTAGGGTGCAGTATAGAACAGAAGAGAACAGTAGGGTACAGTAGGGTGCAGTATAGAACAGAACAGAACAGTAGGGTACAGTAGGGTGCAGTATAGAACAGAACAGAATAGTAGGGTACAGTAGGGTTCAGTAGGGTACAGTATAGAACAGAACAGAACAGTAGGGTACAGTATAGAACAGAAGAGAACAGTAGAGTACAGTAGGGTACAGTATAGAACAGAACAGAACAGAACAGTAGGGTACAGTAGGGTGCAGTATAGAAAAGAACAGAACAGTAGGGTACAGTAGGGTACAGTATAGAACAGAACAGTAGGGTACAGTAGGGTGCAGTATAGAACAGAACAGAACAGTAGGGTTCAGTAGGATACAGTAGGGTACAGTAGGGTACAGTAGGGTGCAGTATAGAACAGAAGAGAACAGTAGGGTACAGTAGGGTGAAGTATAGAACAGAACAGAACAGTAGGGTACAGTATAGAACAGAACAGAACAGTAGGGTACAGTAGGGAACAGTAAGGTACAGTAGGGTGCAGTATAGAACAGAACAGAACAGTAGGGTACAGTAGGGTGCAGTATAGAAAAGAACAGAACAGTAGGGTTCAGTAGGATACAGTAGGGTGCAGTATAGAACAGAACAGAACAGTAGGGTACAGTATAGAACAGAACAGTAGGGTACAGTAGGGTACAGTATAGTACAGAACAGTAGGGTACAGTAGGGTACAGTAGGGTACAGTATAGATCAGAACAGTAGGGTACAGTAGGGTGCATTAGGGTGCAGTAGGGTTCAGTAGGGTGCTGTAGGGTACAGTAGGGTGCAGTAGGGTACAGTAGGGTAGAGTATAGAACAGAACAGTAGGGTACAGTAGGGCACAGTAGGGTACAGTAGGGTGCAGTATAGAACAGTAGGGTTCAGTAGGATACAGTAGGGTGCAGTATAGAACAGAACAGAACAGTAGGGTACAGTAGGGTACAGTAGGGTACAGTATAGAACAGAACAGTAGGGTACAGTAGGGTACAGTATAGAACAGAACAGTAGGGTGCAGTAGGGTACAGTATAGAACAGAACAGTAGGGTAGGGTAGGGTACAGTAGGGTACAGTATAGAACAGAACAGTAGGGTACAGTAGGGTGCATTAGGGTGCAGTAGGGTTCAGTAGGGTGCTGTAGGGTATAGTAGGGTGCAGTAGGGTACAGTAGGGTGCAGTAAGGTGCAGTAGGGTGCAGTAGGGTGCAGTAGGGTGCAGTAGGGTGCAGTAGGGTGCAGTAGGGTAGAGTATAGAACAGAACAGTAGGGTACAGTAGGGTACAGTAGGGTACAGTAGGGTGCAGTATAGAACAGTAGGGTTCAGTAGGATACAGTAGGGTGCAGTATAGAACAGAACAGAACAGTAGGGTACAGTAGGGTACAGTAGGGTACAGTATAGAACAGAACAGTAGGGTACAGTAGGGTACAGTATAGAACAGAACAGTAGGGTGCAGTAGGGTACAGTATAGAACAGAACAGTAGGGTACAGTAGGTTACAGTAGGGTACAGTATAGAACAGAACAGTAGGGTACAGTAGGGTGCATTAGGGTGCAGTAGGGTTCAGTAGGGTGCTGTAGGGTACAGTAGGGTGCAGTAGGGTTCAGTAGGGTGTAGTAAGGTGCAGTAGGGTGCAGTAGGGTGCAGTATGGTTCAGTAGGGTGCTGTAGGGTATGGTAGGGTACAGTAGTGTGCAGTAGGGTACAGTAGGGTGCAGTAGGGTGAGGTAGGGTACAGTAGGGTGAGGTAGGGTACAGTAGGGTACAGTAGGGTACAGTAGGGTGCAGTAGGGTAGAGTAGGGTACAGTAGGGTGCAGTAGGGTACAGTAGGGTGCGGTAGGGTGCAGTAGGGTGCAGTAGGGTTCAGTAGGGTGCTGTAGGGTGCAGTAGGGTGCAGTAGGGTGCAATAGGGTGCAGTAGGGTCCAGTAGGGTGCAGTAGGGTGCAGTAGGGTGAAGTAGGGTACAGTATGGTGCAGTAGGGTACAGTAGGGTGCAGTAGGGTGCAGTAGGGTGAAGTAGGGTGCAGTAGGGTGCAGTAGGGTGCAGTAGGGTTCAGTAGGATACAGTAGGGTACAGTAGGGTACAGTATAGAACAGAAGAGAACAGTAGGGTACAGTAGGGTGCAGTATAGAACAGAACAGAACAGTAGGGTACAGTAGGGTGCAGTATAGAACAGAAGAGAACAGTAGGGTACAGTAGGGTGCAGTATAGAACAGAACAGAACAGTAGGGTACAGTAGGGTGCAGTATAGAACAGAAGAGAACAGTAGGGTACAGTAGGGTGCAGTATAGAACAGAACAGAACAGTAGGGTACAGTAGGGTGCAGTATAGAACAGAAAAGAACAGTAGGGTACAGTAGGGTTCAGTAGGGTACAGTATAGAACAGAACAGAACAGAACAGTAGGGTACAGTAGGGTGCAGTATAGAACAGAACGAGAACAGTAGGGTACAGTAGGGTACAGTATAGAACAGAACAGTAGGGTTCAGTAGGATACAGTAGGGTACAGTAGGGTACAGTAGGGTGCAGTATAGAACAGAAGAGAACAGTAGGGTACAGTATTGTGCAGTATAGAACAGAACAGAACAGTAGGGTACAGTATAGAACAGAACAGAACAGAACAGAACAGTAGGGTACAGTAGGGAACAGTAAGGTACAGTAGGGTGCAGTATAGAACAGAACAGAACAGTAGGGTACAGTAGGGTGCAGTATAGAACAGAACAGTAGGGTTCAGTAGGATACAGTAGGGTGCAGTATAGAACAGAACAGAACAGTAGGGTACAGTATAGAACAGAAGGGTACAGTAGGGTACAGTATAGAACAGAACAGAACAGTAGGGTACAGTAGGGTAGAGTATAGAACAGAACAGTAAGGTACAGTAGGGTACAGTATAGAACAGAACAGAACAGTAGGGTACAGTAGGGTAGAGTATAGAACAGAACAGTAGGGTACAGTAGGGTACAGTAGGGTACAGTAGGGTGCAGTATAGAACAGTAGGGTTCAGTAGGATACAGTAGGGTGCAGTATAGAACAGAACAGAACAGTAGGGTACAGTAGGGTTCAGTAGGGTACAGTAGGGTGCAGTATAGAACAGTAGGGTTCAGTAGGATACAGTAGGGTACAGTATAGAACAGAACAGAACAGTAGGGTACAGTAGGGTTCAGTAGGGTACAGTAGGGTGCAGTATAGAACAGTAGGGTTCAGTAGGTACAGTAGGGTACAGTATAGAACAGAACAGAACAGTAGGTACAGTAGGGTGCAGTATAGAACAGAACAGAACAGTAGGGTACAGTAGGGTACAGTATAGAACAGAACAGAACAGTAGGTACAGTAGGGTGCAGTATAGAACAGAACAGAACAGTAGGGTACAGTAGGGTACAGTAGGGTACAGTAGGGTAGAGTAGGGTACAGTAGGGTACATTAGGGTAGAGTAGGGAACAGTAGGGTACAGTAGGGTACAGTAGGGTAGAGTAGGGTGCAGTATAGAACAGAACAGAACAGTAGGTACAGTAGGGTGCAGTATAGAACAGAACAGAACAGTAGGTACAGTAGGGTGCAGTATAGAACAGAACAGAACAGTAGGGTACAGTAGGGTACAGTAGGGTACAGTATAGAACAGAACAGTAGGGTACAGTAGGGTACAGTAGGGTACAGTAGGGTAGAGTAGGGTACAGTAGGGTACATTAGGGTAGAGTAGGGAACAGTAGGGTACAGTAGGGTACAGTAGGGTAGAGTAGGGTACAGTAGGGTAGAGTAGGGTACAGTAGGGTACAGTAGGGTACAGTATAGAACAGAACAGAACAGTAGGGTACAGTAGGGTACAGTAGGGTGCAGTATAGAACAGAACAGAACAGTAGGTACAGTAGGGTACAGTAGGGTACAGTATAGAACAGAACAGAACAGTAGGTACAGTAGGGTTCAGTAGGGTACAGTAGGGTGCAGTATAGAACAGTAGGGTTCAGTAGGATACAGTAGGGTACAGTATAGAACAGAACAGAACAGTAGGTACAGTAGGGTACAGTATAGAACAGAAGGGTACAGTAGGGTTCAGTAGGGTGCAGTATAGAACAGTAGGGTACAGTAGGGTACAGTAGGGTGCAGTATAGAACAGTAGGGTTCAGTAGGATACAGTAGGGTACAGTATAGAACAGAACAGAACAGTAGGTACAGTAGGGTACAGTATAGAACAGAAGGGTACAGTAGGGTTCAGTAGGGTACAGTAGGGTGCAGTATAGAACAGTAGGGTACAGTAGGATACAGTATAGAACAGAACAGAACAGTAGGTACAGTAGGGTACAGTATAGAACAGAACAGAACAGTAGGGTACAGTAGGGTACAGTATAGAACAGAACAGAACAGTAGGGTACAGTAGGGTACAGTAGGGTACAGTAGGGTACAGTATAGAACAGAACAGAACAGTAGGGTACAGTAGGGTACAGTAGGGTACAGTAGGGTACAGTAGGGTGCAGTATAGAACAGAACAGAACAGTAGGTACAGTAGGGTACAGTATAGAACAGAAGGGTACAGTAGGGTACAGTAGGGTACAGTAGGGTGCAGTATAGAACAGAACAGAACAGTAGGTACAGTAGGGTACAGTAGGGTACAGTATAGAACAGAAGGGTACAGTAGGGTACAGTAGGGTACAGTAGGGTACAGTAGGGTGCAGTATAGAACAGAACAGAACAGAACAGTAGGTACAGTAGGGTACAGTAGGGTACAGTAGGGTACAGTATAGAACAGTACAGAACAGTAGGGTACAGTAGGGTAGAGTATAGAACAGAAGGTTACAGTAGGGTACAGTAGGGTACAGTAGGGTAGAGTATAGAACAGAACAGAACAGTAGGTACAGTAGGGTACAGTAGGGTACAGTAGGGTACAGTAGGGTACAGTATAGAACAGAACAGAACAGTAGGTACAGTAGGGTAGAGTATAGAACAGAACAGTACAGAACAGTAGGGTACAGTATAGAACAGAACAGAACAGTAGGGTTCAGTAGGGTACAGTAGGGTACAGTATAGAACAGAACAGAACAGTACAGAACAGTAGGTACAGTAGGGTAGAGTATAGAACAGAACAGTACAGAACAGTAGGGTACAGTAGGGTAGAGTATAGAACAGAACAGTACAGAACAGTAGGGTACAGTAGGGTAGAGTATAGAACAGAACAGTAGGGAACAGTAGGGAACAGTAGGGTACAGTATAGAACAGAACAGAACAGTAGGTACAGTAGGGTACAGTAGGGTAGAGTATAGAACAGAACAGTAGGATACAGTAGGGTACAGTATAGAACAGAACAGAACAGTAGGGTACAGTAGGGTGCAGTATAGAACAGAACAGAACAGTAGGGTACAGTAGGGTACAGTATAGAACAGAACAGAACAGTAGGTACAGTAGGGTACAGTAGGGTGCAGTATAGAACAGAACAGAACAGTAGGGTACAGTAGGGTGCAGTATAGAACAGAACAGAACAGTAGGGTACAGTAGGGTACAGTATAGAACAGAACAGAACAGTAGGTACAGTAGGGTACAGTAGGGTGCAGTATAGAACAGAACAGAACAGTAGGGTACAGTAGGGTACAGTAGGGTGCAGTATAGAACAGAACAGAACAGTAGGGTACAGTAGGGTACAGTAGGGTACAGTAGGGTGCAGTATAGAACAGAACAGAACAGTAGGGTACAGTAGGGTACAGTATAGAACAGAACAGAACAGTAGGTACAGTAGGGTTCAGTAGGGTACAGTAGGGTGCAGTATAGAAAAGTAGGGTTCAGTAGGGTACAGTAGGGTACAGTATAGAACAGTAGGGTTCAGTAGGATACAGTAGGGTACAGTATAGAACAGTAGGGTTCAGTAGGATACAGTAGGGTACAGTAGGATACAGTATAGAACAGAACAGAACAGTAGGTACAGTAGGGTACAGTAGGGTTCAGTAGGGTACAGTAGGGTAGAGTATAGAACAGAACAGTAGGGAACAGTAGGGTACAGTATAGAACAGTAGGGTTCAGTAGGGTACAGTAGGGTACAGTATAGAACAGAACAGTACAGAACAGTAGGGTACAGTAGGGTAGAGTATAGAACAGAACAGTAGGGAACAGTAGGGTACAGTATAGAACAGTAGGGTTCAGTAGGATACAGTAGGGTACAGTATAGAACAGAACAGTACAGAACAGTAGGGTACAGTAGGGTAGAGTATAGAACAGAACAGTAGGGAACAGTAGGGTACAGTATAGAACAGAACAGAACAGTAGGGTACAGTAGGGTACAGTATAGAACAGAACAGAACAGTAGGTACAGTAGGGTACAGTATAGAACAGAACAGTACAGAACAGTAGGGTACAGTAGGGTAGAGTATAGAACAGAACAGTAGGGAACAGTAGGGTACAGTATAGAACAGAACAGAACAGTAGGGTACAGTAGGGTACAGTATAGAACAGAACAGAACAGTAGGGTACAGTAGGGTAGAGTATAGAACAGAACAGTACAGAACAGTAGGGTACAGTAGGGTAGAGTATAGAACAGAACAGTAGGGAACAGTAGGGTACAGTATAGAACAGAACAGAACAGTAGGGTACAGTAGGGTACAGTATAGAACAGAACAGAACAGTAGGGTACAGTAGGGTAGAGTATAGAACAGAACAGTAGGTACAGTAGGGTAGAGTATAGAACACAACAGTAGGGTACAGTAGGGTACAGTAGGGTACAGTAGGGTAGAGTATAGAACAGAACAGTAGGTACAGTAGGGTACAGTATAGAACAGAACAGAACAGTAGGGTACAGTAGGGTGCAGTATAGAACAGAACAGAACAGTAGGGTACAGTAGGGTGCAGTATAGAACAGAACAGAACAGTAGGATACAGTATAGAACAGAACAGAACAGTAGGTACAGTAGGTACAGTATAGAACAGAAGGGTACAGTAGGGTACAGTAGGGTACAGTAGGGTGCAGTATAGAACAGAACAGAACAGTAGGTAAAGTATAGAACAGAAGGGTACAGTAGGGTACAGTAGGGTACAGTAGGGTACAGTATAGAACAGAACAGAACAGTAGGGTACAGTAGGGTGCAGTATAGAACAGAACAGAACAGTAGGGTACAGTAGGGTAGAGTATAGAACAGAACAGAACAGTAGGTACAGTATAGAACAGAAGGGTACAGTAGGGTACAGTAGGGTACAGTAGGGTACAGTATAGAACAGAACAGAACAGTAGGTACAGTATAGAACAGAAGGGTACAGTAGGGTACAGTAGGGTACAGTAGGGTACAGTATAGAACAGAACAGAACAGTAGGTACAGTAGGGTACAGTAGGGTACAGTATAGAACAGAAGGGTACAGTAGGGTACAGTAAGGTACAGTAGGGTACAGTATAGAACAGAACAGAACAGTAGGTACAGTAGGGTACAGTATAGAACAGAACAGAACAGTAGGTACAGTATAGAACAGAAGGGTACAGTAGGGTACAGTAGGGTACAGTAGGGTACAGTATAGAACAGAACAGAACAGTAGGTACAGTAGGGTACAGTAGGGTACAGTATAGAACAGAAGGGTACAGTAGGGTACAGTAGGGTACAGTATAGAACAGAACAGAACAGTAGGTACAGTAGGGTACAGTATAGAACAGAACAGAACAGTAGGTACAGTATAGAACAGAAGGGTACAGTAGGGTACAGTAGGGTACAGTAGGGTACAGTAGGGTGCAGTATAGAACAGAAGGGTACAGTAGGGTACAGTAGGGTACAGTAGGGTGCAGTATAGAACAGAACAGAACAGTAGGGTACAGTAGGGTGCAGTATAGAACAGAAGGGTACAGTAGGGTACAGTAGGGTACAGTAGGGTACAGTATAGAACAGAACAGAACAGTAGGTACAGTAGGGTAGAGTATAGAACAGAACAGTACAGAACAGTAGGGTACAGTAGGGTAGAGTATAGAACAGAACAGTAGGGAACAGTAGGGTACAGTATAGAACAGAACAGAACAGTAGGTACAGTAGGGTACAGTATAGAACAGAACAGAACAGTAGGGTACAGTAGGGTAGAGTATAGAACAGAACAGAACAGTAGGGTACAGTAGGGTACAGTATAGAACAGAACAGAACAGTAGGTACAGTAGGGTTCAGTAGGGTGCAGTATAGAACAGTAGGGTACAGTAGGGTACAGTATAGAACAGAACAGTAGGGTACAGTAGGGTACAGTATAGAACAGAACAGTAGGGTACAGTAGGGTACAGTATAGAACAGAACAGAACAGTAGGGTTCAGTAGGGTACAGTAGGGTGCAGTATAGAACAGAACAGAACAGTAGGGTTCAGTAGGGTACAGTAGGGTGCAGTATAGAACAGAACAGAACAGTACAGAACAGTAGGGTTCAGTAGGGTACAGTAGGGTGCAGTATAGAACAGAACAGAACAGTAGGGTTCAGTAGGGTACAGTAGGGTGCAGTATAGAACAGAACAGAACAGTAGGGTTCAGTAGGGTACAGTATAGAACAGAACAGTAGGGTACAGTATAGAACAGAACAGAAGGGTAGAGTATAGAACAGAACAGTAGGGTACAGTAGGGTACAGTATAGAACAGAACAGAACAGTAGGGTTCAGTAGGGTACAGTAGGGTGCAGTATAGAACAGAACAGAACAGTAGGGTTCAGTAGGGTACAGTAGGGTACAGTATAGAACAGAACAGAACAGTAGGGTTCAGTAGGGTACAGTAGGGTGCAGTATAGAACAGAACAGAACAGTAGGTACAGTAGGGTTCAGTAGGGTACAGTAGGGTGCAGTATAGAACAGTAGGGTTCAGTAGGATACAGTAGGGTACAGTATAGAACAGAACAGAACAGTAGGTACAGTAGGGTACAGTAGGGTACAGTATAGAACAGAACAGTAGTGTACAGTAGGGTACAGTAGGGTACAGTATAGAACAGAACAGAACAGTAGGGTACAGTAGGGTACATTATAGAACAGAACAGAACAGTAGGTACAGTAGGGTACAGTATAGAACAGAACAGTAGTGTACAGTAGGGTACAGTATAGAACAGAACAGTAGGGTACAGTAGGGTACAGTATAGAACAGAACAGAACAGTAGGGTACAGTAGGGTAGAGTATAGAACAGAACAGTAGGGTACAGTAGGGTACAGTATAGAACAGAACAGAACAGTAGGGTACAGTAGGGTAGAGTATAGAACAGAACAGTAGGGTACAGTAGGGTACAGTAGGGTACAGTATAGAACAGAACAGTAGGGTACAGTAGGGTACAGTATAGAACAGAACAGTAGGGTACAGTAGGGTACAGTATAGAACAGAACAGAACAGTAGGGTACAGTAGGGTACAGTAGGGTACAGTAGGGTAGAGTAGGGTACAGTAGGGTACATTAGGGTAGAGTAGGGTACAGTAGGGTAGAGTAGGGTACAGTAGGGTACAGTATAGAACAGAACAGTAGGGTACAGTAGGGTAGAGTAGGGTACAGTAGGGTAGAGTAGGGTACAGTAGGGTACAGTAGGGTACAGTATAGAACAGAACAGAACAGTAGGGTAGAGTAGGGTAGAGTAGGGAACAGAACAGTAGGGAACAGTAGGGTACAGTATAGAACAGAACAGTAGGGTACAGTAGGGTACAGTATAGAACAGAACAGTAGGGTACAGTAGGGTACAGTATAGAACAGAACAGTAGGGTACAGTAGGGTACAGTAGGGTAGAGTATAGAACAGAACAGTAGGGTACAGTAGGGTAGAGTATAGAACAGAACAGAACAGTAGGGTAGAGTATAGAACAGAACAGTAGGGTAGAGTAGGGTACAGTATAGAACAGAACAGTAGGGTACAGTAGGGTACAGTAGGGTGCAGTAGGGTGAAGTATAGAACAGTAGGGTAGAGTATAGAACAGAACAGTAGGGTACAGTAGGGTACAGTAGGGTGCAGTAGGGTACAGTAGGGTACAGTATAGAACAGAACAGTAGGGTACAGTAGGGTACAGTAGGGTACAGTAGGGTACAGTAGGGTGCAGTATAGAACAGTAGGGTAGAGTATAGAACAGAACAGTAGGGAACAGTAGGGTACAGTAGGGTACAGTAGGGTGCAGTATAGAACAGTAGGGTAGAGTATAGAACAGAACAGTAGGGAACAGTAGGGTACAGTATAGAACAGAACAGTAGGGGACAGTAGGGTACAGTAGGGTACAGTAGGGTGCAGTAGGGTGCAGTATAGAACAGTAGGGTAGAGTATAGAACAGAACAGTAGGGTGCAGTATAGAACAGTAGGGTGCAGTATAGAACAGAACAGTAGGGTACAGTAGGGTACAGTAGGGTCCAGTATAGAACAGAACAGAACAGTAGGGTACAGTAGGGTGCAGTATAGAACAGAACAGTGCAGTAGGGTACAGTAGGGTACAGTATAGAACAGAACAGTAGGGTACAGTAGGGTAGAGTAGGGTACAGTACAGAACAGTAGGGTACAGTAGGGTACAGTATAGAACAGAACAGAACAGTAGGGTACAGTAGGGTGCAGTATAGAACAGAACAGTGCAGTAGGGTACAGTAGGGTGCAGTATAGAACAGAACAGAACAGTAGGGTACAGTAGGGTGCAGTATAGAACAGAACAGAACAGTAGGGTACAGTAGGGTACAGTATAGAACAGAACAGTAGGGTACAGTAGGGTAGAGTAGGGTACAGTACAGAACAGTAGGGTACAGTAGGGTGCAGTATAGAACAGAACAGAACAGTAGGGTACAGTAGGGTACAGTAGGGTACAGTAGGGTACAGTATAGAACAGAACAGTAGGGTAGAGTAGGGTAGAGTAGGGTGCAGTATAGAACTGAACAGAACAGTAGGGTAGAGTAGGGTACAGTAGGGTAGAGTAGGGTACAGTAGGGTACAGTATAGAACAGAACAGTAGGGTACAGTAGGGTACAGTATAGAACAGAACAGAACAGTAGGGTACAGTATAGAACAGAACAGAACAGTAGGGTACAGTAGGGTACAGTATAGAACAGAACAGTAGGGTACAGTAGGGTAGAGTAGGGTACAGTACAGAACAGTAGGGTACAGTAGGGTGCAGTATAGAACAGAACAGAACAGTAGGGTACAGTAGGGTACAGTAGGGTACAGTAGGGTACAGTATAGAACAGAACAGTAGGGTAGAGTAGGGTAGAGTAGGGTGCAGTATAGAACTGAACAGAACAGTAGGGTAGAGTAGGGTACAGTAGGGTAGAGTAGGGTACAGTAGGGTACAGTATAGAACAGAACAGTAGGGTACAGTAGGGTGCAGTATAGAACAGAACAGAAGGGTAGAGTATAGAACAGAACAGTAGGGTACAGTAGGGTACAGTATAGAACAGAACAGAACAGTAGGGTACAGTAGGGTACAGTAGGGTGCAGTATAGAACAGAACAGTGCAGTACATTACAGTAAAACTCAGTGAGTTTTGGCTTCTGTCTCTTAAATCCTCTTCAGCTGTGAGATGACAGGTTGATATGTTCATTCTGACCTACATTATTATCACACTCAAGTCAATGCAATTACATCAAACTGCTGTGTGGTGACGTCTTGGGCACATCTATAAATGATCTCACTGTACTATCATTCACAGATGTCTCCAGCATCGCTATGTCTGCTTCCCAATTGGAACCCTATTCCCTATATAGGGCCCTATTGGTCCTGGTTAAAAGTAGTGTGCTACCCTATATAGTGCCCTATTGGTCCTGGTTAAAAGTAGTGTACTACCCTATATATAGTGCCCTGTTGGTCCTGGTTAAAAGTAGTGTACTACCCTATATAGTGCCCTATTGGTCCTGGTTAAAAGTAGTGTACTACCCTATATATAGTGCCCTATTGGTCTGTCCTGGTTAAAAGTAGTGTACTACCCCATATAGTGCCCTATTGGTCCTGGTTAAAAGTAGTGTACTACCCCATATAGTGCCCTATTGGTCCTGGTTAAAAGTAGTGTACTACCCTATATTTAGTGCCCTATTGGTCCTGGTTAAAAGTAGTGTACTACCCTATATATAGTGCCCTATTGGTCCTGGTTAAAAGTAGTGTACTACCCTATATATAGTGCCCTATTGGTCCTGGTTAAAGGTAGTGTACTACCCTATATATATAGTGCCCTATTGGTCCTGGTTAAAAGTAGTGTACTACCCTATATATAGTGCCCTATTGGTCCTGGTTAAAAGTAGTGTACTACCCTATATATAGTGCCCTATTGGTCCTGGTTAAAAGTAGTGTACTACCCTATACAGTGCCCTAATGGTCCTGGTTAAAAGTAGTGTACTACCCTATATAGTGCCCTATTGGTCCTGGTTAAAAGTAGTGTGCTACCCTATATATAGTGCCCTATTGGTCCTGGTTAAAAGTAGTGTACTACCCTATATAGTGCCCTATTGGTCCTGGTTAAAAGTAGTGTACTACCCTATATATAGTGCCCTATTGGTCCTGGTTAAAAGTAGTGTGCTACCCTATATAGTGCCCTATTGGTCCTGGTTAAAAGTAGTGTACTACCCTATATATAGTGCCCTATTGGTCCTGGTTAAAAGTAGTGTACTACCCTATATATAGTGCCCTATTGGTCCTGGTTAAAAGTAGTGTACTACCCTATATATAGTGCCCTATTGGTCCTGGTTAAAAGTAGTGTACTACCCTATATATAGTGCCCTATTGGTCCTGGTTAAAAGTAGTGTACTACCCTATATATAGTGCCCTATTGGTCCTGGTTAAAAGTAGTGTACTACCCTATATATAGTGCCCTATTGGTCCTGGTTAAAAGTAGTGTACTACCCTATATAGGGCCCTATTGGTCCTGGTTAAAAGTAGTGTACTACCCTATATATAGTGCCCTATTGGTCCTGGTGAAAAGTAGTGTACTACCCTATATAGGGCCCTATTGGTCCTGGTTAAAAGTAGTGTACTACCCTATATATAGTGCCCTATTGGTCCTGGTTAAAAGTAGTGTACTACCCTATATATAGTGCCCTATTGGTCCTGGTTAAAAGTAGTGTACTACCCTATATATAGTGCCCTATTGGTCCTGGTTAAAAGTAGTGTACTACCCTATATATAGTGCCCTATTGGTCCTGGTTAAAAGTAGTGTACTACCCTATATATAGTGCCCTATTGGTCCTGATTAAAAGTAGTGTACTACCCTATATATAGTGCCCTATTGGTCCTGGTTAAAAGTAGTGTACTACCCTATATATAGTGCCCTATTGGTCCTGGTTAAAAGTAGTGTACTACCCTATATATAGTGCCCTATTGGTCCTGGTTAAAAGTAGTGTGCTATCTAAGAAGTAGGATGCCATTTTGGAGGAAGTCATAGAAAAACAACATAGGACCCACCTCTACCATGAGTCGTCTAAATGCAACACATGCTTTGTTACTAGCCAGGTACCGAAACAGAAAAGAAGTGTTGTGAATATTAAGCATACAAAGGCATTGTCATGAAGAGGGTGTCGGAAGCCAAGATGGCCAATTACACTATAATAGCACAACGTCCCCCCCACACACACAAAAATATCTGTCTCACCGTGTCAGAGAGAGCATTCTTTTATTTTTTCTCATTTGTTTCATTTTTGTTATTTTTTTTTTTTAAACTGAAATTCAATTATGAAAAGAAAATGATGCCTCATCACTATTCCGTTGAATGGGGATTGGAATGAGATGCAAATTAGTGTGGTGGTATGCGGTTTTAGGCCTTTTTGTCACAGCGTAACAGTTTAATGTTGATAGGAAAAGGGAAGGTTAAAATAAATCCGTTCTCTGCTTTCTAAGGAGGGAGTGACGCTTCCTTGGGGGGGGGAGACACAGAGGACCAATATCATTATAATAATATGATAAACACAACTGGAACATGTTAAGACTAAACGGCCCATTCAGGAGCTAAAGTACTTATATGGTTATGTGGCCTCTCGTATAAAATACTATTTCCATGATAAACAATACAAAATAACAGATCATTGTTTTCATAACATCTGTTAAAGATAGATATTTCAATTCAAAATATGCTATCTTAGAGTTTTTTTTTTTTTGGGGGTTGTTAAGTAATTGAAAAGGCTGAATAGTAATGCTATTTTCAATATATCCGTCAGCTTATTACCCAAATGTATCGTTTTATTCAGAGAAAATAATCTCCTGTTTGATATAATGACAGTTTCTGCATTAGGCTTAAATGTAACCATTTAACTGACTGACACAGACACACACACACACACACACACACACACAAACACACACACACACACACACACACACACACACACACACAAACACACACAGACACACTCACAGGGTTCACGGGCCCATCTGTCTGCCACATCCCTTCTTAATGTGGCCCCAGTCAGCGCGCTGCCAACATGTCACAATCTAGTTTGCAGTTAGCCACTGAACACGCCAACAGAGCTCTTCATGCACATTTCAGGACACCTTCAGCCTCACACAAGGGTTTTGACGGTTGACTCAAGGACGGCTGATGTTTTTGAAGCTTCCTAAAATGCACACCATAACTGCAACGTTTCAGAATCTAGTTAGCAGTTATGCTGTGTTCATAACCAAGTGGGAAGGTGGTACTTTCCAGTTGTGTATAAGTAGTAAATACTAGTTGGATGCGTTCACGTGCTTTAAACTCGGTGAGAAACACTGATTGGCTAATGGCAAACGAGCTACGTCGATCATAAAACTATAAGTCCAATCAAATCAAATCAAATTTTATTGCCCACATGCGCCGAATACAACAGATGCAGACATTACAGTGAAATGCTTACTTACAGCCCTTAACCAACAGTCAACAGTCAACAGTCAACCAAAAGTACAGCTATCATGCTGCAAACAAATTATAACGTCCCCAAAAAAAACATATTAATAGATTGCTTTTTATAAATAATGTTTTGCTGTTGCATTTAACTGCCAAAAATGCTGTTATCGAGGAGGCCTCCTGTAGCTCAGTTTGGTAGAGCACGGCGCTTGAAACGCCAGGGTTGTGTTTTCGATTCCCACGGGGGGGGGGGGGGGGCAGTATGAAAAATGTATGCACTCACTAAAACTGTAAGTCGCTCCGGATAAGAGCGTCTGCTACATGACTTAAAATATACATGTAAAATGTAATTTCCTTAGTAGGTCAGAGGTCAGCGTGTGGAGAAGTCGGAGCTCAGGGTGATAGTTTCCCACTAGTAAATGACCAGTTTCGGGGGGGCGTTCAAGTGGATTTTCCAAAGTCGCATGTGGTAAATACCACCTTCCCACTTTGGTTATGAACGCAAGGGTTAGCCACTAAACACGCAAACGGATCCCAGCCCGCTCAGCCTGGAGTAAGGTGCACATTTTTAGGAAACCTTTCGTCAGCCTCCCAAAACCTCACCCCCCAGTACCTTGAGTCAACCATCAACGCCTCGTGAGCAAATTGAGCAAATTGAGGCGGCAGGTAGCTTAGTGGTTAAGAGCGTTGTGCCAGTAACCGAAAGGTTGCTGGTTCTAATCCCCGAGCCGACTAGGTGAAAAATCTGTCGATGTGCCCTTGAGCAAGGCACTTAACCCCTAATTGCTCCTGTAAGTCGCTCTGGATAAGAGTGTCTGCTAAATGACGTAAATGTAAATGCAAATGGAGAAAATGGCAACGGTGGTGGTGGTAATGTGATGAGTCGTGTAGAAATGCAGAGTTATATATTGGAAGATGGTGTACTACAGAGCAAAGACTGGGGGGCGGAGGCGTGACGATTGACATGACAACTGACTCAAGCAGGGGTTTGACAATATTGACTCAAGGAGGGGTGAGGCATGAGGTTGTCCTAAAATGTACACCATACCAGTGCCTGAAGCCTGCGTTAAAGGCCTCACAGACAGAGACTAAAGCCTTGTTTATACCTGGTGCAAACGTGCGTCATTTCACCTGAAGGGGGTGTCCTAAAATGTACACCATTCCAGTGCCCGCAGCCTGCGTTAAAGGCCTCACAGACAGAGACTAAAGCCTTGTTTATACCTGCTGCTAACGTGCGTCCTTTCACCTGAACTTATCCACAATCTGATTGTAGCCGTTGTATCTACACCTGGTATTAAAACGTGTCTCTTATCCGTTCTCTGTGTCCGCATTGTGACCAGATATCCTGGTCCCTCCCTGTATGCTAATTATTTGACCAATTTTTTTTTTTACAAATCATATTTGTTTATTTATTTTTAAGACACATATTGATGCCGTAAGTCAATGGTGCCACCTGTCAGTGATTTTAAAAGGCGGGATGATTATGATTTAAATGGTTTCACCGTCCAGATGTGTCTATACTTGAAATTTATCCGGACACAATGCGTGTCTGACCAACTCCGGAGGTGGTCGGGAAGATCTGATCACAATCAGATCGCAATGTGTCTTTTAAATCGTCCACACCTGTCTAAAAGATCAGGACAAAGGAGGCATTTTAGAAACAGGGTTTAAAGGTAGCAGTCGGTGTCTGTCTACTCTGTAGGTCGGTACCGCCCCACACCAAACCCACCACAGACCAGTGTCAGCAGCACCAATCAGGGCCCAAACCAACCACAGACCAGTGTCAGCAGCACCAATCAGGGCTCTAACCCACCACAGACCAGTGTCAGCAGCACCAATCAGGGCTCTAACCCACCACAGACCAGTGTCAGCAGCACCAATCAGGGCTCTAACCCACCACAGACCAGTGTCAGCAGCACCAATCAGGGCTCTAACCCACCACAGACCAGTGTCAGCAGCACCAATCAGGGCTCTAAACCACCACAGACCAGTGTCAGCAGCACCAATCACGGCTCAAACCCCTTTCCCAGTAGCGATCATTCTCATTTGCATACGTCCTTGCAGTTGGCCGTTGGTAGTTGGCAAAGGCTCCTAATGACGAATGGTTCTTGCCCGCAATCCAACTTGGCAATCCAAGGCTTCAGGACTCAGACACTAAACGATCCCGACGTTCCCTGCTCCGTCTCTGTCGACCCAGTTTAGAGTTTATGGGTTTTGGAACCTGGAACTGCTGTTGGGTTCTGGAAGCGTCCCCGTTAGAATGCGGTGCCAGAGTTGGGGGTGCCTGTCTTCTTGAGGCGACTGACAGATGCATCATTCTGCTGGTTCTCACTGCCTGCGGTAGAATAAGGTTGAGACGGTGTGGCAGGCGTTGGCACGTATGAGCCATCAGTGTGTGTGTGTGTGCGCGTGTTTGTGTTTGTGTCTCTTTGGATGAGCAGAGATTCACATCGGGTGCAGGGTTTTGTTAGTCCCCCTGCGACTCACTTGGACGGCGACTTCTGTTTTTTTTTTACGAGTGTTCTCTATGTTCGACGACACATTGAGCTTTGTGTTGAACTGGAATCTCACAAACTGGGCCCGGGGATTTACTAGAGCTGGGTCTGAGCGATGTACGACCCCAAAAGGCCATGGTCAAAAAAATAGTGCACTATATAGGGAAAAGAATCCATTTGGGACGCAGCCGAGGAGAAGATCATAGGGCTTGTATAAGGATCACAGGGCTATTTTGCTTCCTTTATTTTGGCAAGCTAATTATCCCGGGATCAATAAAGCGAATCTAATTTACTCTAAAAGGGAAGTCGATTTCCCTTCACCTCTTTTTTGTTTTGTTTTATATTAAGCGTCTTGTGAAAAACTTGTTTGTGAAACCACACTTTAAATACATGTTGATTAGAATCGATGTTTGATTTGATTAGGAAGTTGTTGGGTATTTTTTTGTGTGTGTATTATTATTTGTTTTAAATTATAGGGGGGGGGGGGGGGTGGTAGATCAGCTTTAATATTGCAGATAGATTGCATGTTAAAAACGTTATATTTTAAATCAGACTTCATTTGGGGTAGTGATATAATGTTCTGTAGGTATAACCCTGTTTTACTTAAATGGATTACCAACTGGGGTCATTTGACCCAATAAGAAACAATTGGAAAGAGCAACAATCATAGCTAAATATAAACTTAATTCTTATCAAAACGACATTCGACATGTAAATAATGTTATCTGAAAAAACTAACCCAAAAAAACAGACAATTTGCATATTCTGTAAAAAATTAAATACAAATATTTCCCCTTAAATAATGTGAACGTTTTTTTTTAAAGTACAATCCACATTAGTACTGAAAAGCAGATTTACTATCATTTGATTGCAGTATAGTTTAGTTTTCAGAATGTTGAAGTAAATATTAATTTTGACATATTTATTTATGTGGTAAAAACGTACTGCCAATTAAAGGGGTGGTACACCAAAATGTGATAAATACTTAATTTTATTGACAAAAAAAGTGTTTAATCCATTGATCATGAGAGACAATGACCAAAAAACATGGCTTAGTTGTCTTTATTTACAAAAGACAGCATTAGCATTACTGCTAGTGAAACAATGAGAGTACTAGGGTCTATGGCAGGATGCTTCAAAAAGCCCAAATCCTCAAATCCCATAACAAGTTGCACATATAGAATATTGGAGGAAATTATTGGAATTCTGGTATTAATAAAACATTTTAGATTTGTACTATTTTTCAGGGGGGAGAATAAACTCCCAATACAGCAGCATGTGTACATTTAATTATTATTATTATTATTATATTATTTAAGGGTAGCTGTTTCTGGATTACAGTAGTCTGGATTACCTCTGGTGGTATAGATAACTGATTATTATGGAGAAACCTGGATTCAAATAAATACTTTTTTTTTATGAGCTTTTCTTTATATGAAGATCAACAGTAAGTTTCAACAGCACTCTCTGGAGTAGCACCATGGTGTAGCCGGATGACAGCTAGCTTCCGTCCTCCTCTGGGTACATTGACTTCAATACAAAACCTAGGAAGCTCATGGTTCTCACCCCCTTCCATAGACTTACACAGTAATTATGACAACTTCCGGAGG
>NW_028164050.1:0-32739 GCF_964263955.1 Coregonus lavaretus
GAGAGAGAGAGAGAGAGAGAGAGAGAGAGAGAGAGAGAGAGAGAGAGAGAGAGAGAGAGAAAGAGAGAGAGAGACTTGTTGGATGATAGGGGCAAGGGTCAGTTGAAGTTTGTTCACATGTCATCAACACACTCCTTTGACTCTAACCACGGGGAGATGTGAGATATAGCTCCATTTATTTTTTCTCTCCTCCCGAAACCTCCACCTCCCTCATTTCCTATTCCCTCTTGTCCCTCTTTCTCTCTCTTCTTTCTTGTGTTCTTTTCCATTCATTCTGTTCTATTGACCCCTGTGCCAGGCCTTCACAGTGCATTCAGAAAGTAATTCATACTTGACTTATTCCACATTTTGTTGTGTTACAGCCTGAATTCAAAATGGATTACAGTGTTTTCCACACCACTCTGTTCCCCCCTCCATCCCTCCACCCTCTCAACATCCCTCCATCCAACCACCCTCCCCACCATCCGTCCATCCCTCCAACCACCCTCCCCACCATCCATCCATCCTCCCCAACATCCCTCCATCAACCACCCTCCCCACCATCCGTCGATCCATCCACCCCTACATCTTTCCAACCACCCTCCCCACCATCCATCCATCCTCCCCAACATCCTCAACATCCCTCCATCCAACCACCCTCCCCACCATCTGTCCACCCCTCCATCCCTCAACCACCCTCCCCTCCATCCGTCCACCCCTCCATCCCTCCATCCACCATCCCTCCACTCCACTCCATCCATCCCACCATCCCTCCATCCATCCTCCACTCCATCCATCCCTCCATCCATCCATCCATCCATCCATCCAGCCCTCCCTCTCAATCTCTCTGGCAACTAGAGTTAAAGTGACAGTACTCTAGCTGTCGGCCTTTTCGTGTGTGTGTGTATGTGTGTTTAATCAATGTTCTGCTCCTGGTGGTTTCCCCGTACTCTCTCAGACTGTCTCTATGATGAGATATCCTGAATTATACTTTATAGTAAACCTGAATTATACTTTATAGTTATCCTGAATTATACTTTATAGTAATCCTGAATTATACTTTATAGTAATCCTGAATAATACTTTATAGGTATCCTGAATTATACTTTATAGTTATCCTGAATTATACACTGCCTGGCAGCACTGCTTATGTAACAGCTGGTGTGGAATTAATTTTCCTGTTTGTGTGTTTGTTTGTTTGTGTGTGTGGGGGGGGGGGGGGGTGAATGTGCACGTGCGTGTGTCTGATCTTACCAACTATGCATTCTGCTTGAAGTCAGCAGCGAGGAATCTACTAATGATTAATTGAATGACTGTTCGACTGTCTCAGTAACATAACTTCCGTCCTTTGTTGAAAATCTTGACTTTGCCGTGCAGAAACAGGAGACATTTTGAATCTCTGTGATAGTGTGGCCTAGTTTCTCCTGGTAAAGCCTGGGTGTGGTAGTTGTCCTCTCCCCAGATGCAGGGCTCTGTTACTGGGCTTCCCTATCTTTTTTCTGCCCCCTCCTCTCGTTCATGGCAGAGTGGGGTTGTATTTAGAGTGAGATAACAAAAAACCCTGCCTCTGTCTTTGTTGTCTTTAACTCTGAAACAATAGCTCTCCGCTTACTATAAAAACAACTCCTCAGGAGAGAAGGAGAGTTTTGGAGGGAAGTTTTGGAGGGGAACGTTTACTTTTTGTCGCTTCTGTCTCTCTCGTTCTTTGAGCTCCTCGTCAATCACTGTCAGACTAATCAGGGTTGGTTGTAAAGGTCAACGCAACAATAGACCCTAAGGGGATCACCTTAACTAGTATACAACACTGTGAGCTACTTTTCCCATTGGCTTACAGCAACAAAACAACTGACTGGATTAAACTAATCAAGGTGTTAATGATGAGGTACCAACACACTGGATTAAACAAATCAAGATGTTGATGATGAGGTACCAACACACTGGATTCAACTAATCAAGATGTTGATGATGAGGTACCAACACACTGGATTCAACTAATCAAGATGTTGATGATGAGGTACCAACACACTGGATTCAACTAATCAAGATGTTGATGATAAGTTGAATCAGATGTTAAAGTGCTCGACTACGATATCATTAGATACAACAGATGACACGTCCAGCTATCTCATTCTCTCCGTTCTACAGGAGCCAACAAGGAGTGATAGGCATCTAGGGGAGGTGTCAAGGGGTTGATTAGGGAGTGGCGTCTGATGGACAGTAGCAGGCTGGCAGAGTGGTGCCGAGTCTCTCCACACACACACACCACCACCACTAACTGTATACACATTATCCCTGATGTCTGCCTGTCTGACCGCGAACCGCAACCCCCACACAAACACACACACACACACGTATGTCTGTATGTCTGATTGCTGGCCACTGCTAAATAACCATTAGTGGTTGGAAATTCACGCTGGAATTCCGAAATCTACGACTGGACAACTGGCAAGAGGCAACTCAGCCATTTCCCCTCACATTCTTCCAATGCCTTCACTCCCCATTCCCATTCCCAGACCAGACAGACCAGACCAGATAGACAGACCAGACCAGATAGACAGACCAGATAGACAGACCAGACCAGAGCAGACAGACCAGATAGATAGACAGGCCAGATAGACAGACCAGATAGACAGACCAGACCAGAGCAGACAGACCAGATAGATAGACAGACCAGATAGACAGACCAGATAGACAGACCAGACCAGAGCAGACAGACCAGACCAGAGCAGACAGACCAGATAGATAGACAGGCCAGATAGACAGACCAGATAGACAGACCAGACCAGAGCAGACAGACCAGATAGACAGACCAGACCAGATAGACAGACCAGACAGACAGACCAGACCAGATAGACAGACCAGATAGATAGACAGACCAGACCAGATAGACAGGCCAGATAGATAGACAGACCAGACCAGATAGACAGGCCAGATAGATAGACAGACCAGACCAGATAGACAGGCCAAACAGACCAGACCAGACAGACCAGATAGACAGACCAGATAGACAGACCAGACCAGACCAGACCAGACAGACCAAGGACCAACAGTAAACCTCATCTGGCCCAGAGCTGTCTCCTAGTGTATTCCTTATAGCCACACCCACAGACTAAATAACATGGAATAGAATAGAATAAAGTGGAATAGATTCATATACACTACATGGCCAAAAGTATGTGTGCTCGTCGAACATCTCATTACAAAATCATGGGCATTAATATGGAGTTGGTCCCCCTTTGCTGCTATAACAGCCTCCACTCTTCTGGGAAGGCTTTCCACTAGATGTTGGAACATTGCTACGGGGACTCCTAGTTGTTTCCACTTCACAATAACAGCACTTACAGTTGACCAGGGTAGCTCTAGCAGGGCAGAAATTTGACGAACTGACTTGTAGGAAAGCTGGCCACTTTAAACGGTTGTGGCTGAAATAGCCATGTAGTGTAGAATAGAAGAGTAAGCTAGAGTTACACTGGGAAGACATGGAGCCAGTTATTCCAGTGATATGTTTTGCTGTTAGACACGGGTTAGCGATATGTCTGATATTGTCTTGATGGTTAGCGATATGTCTGATATTGCCTTGCTAGTTAGCAATATGTCTGATATTGCCTTGATGGTTAGCGATATGTCTGATATTGCCTTGCTAGTTAGCGATATGTCTGATATTGCCTTGATGGTTAGCGATATGTCTGATATTGCCTTGATGGTTAGCGATATGTCTGATATTGTATTGATGGTTAGCGATATGTCTGATATTGTATTGATGGTTAGTGATATGTCTGATATTGTATTGATGGTTAGCGATATGTCTGAAATTGTCATGATGGTTAGCAATATGTCTGATATTGAATTGATGGTTAGTGATATGTCTGATATTATATTGATGGTTAGCGATATGTCTGATATTGTATTGATGGTTTTAAACAAAGAAGACCTCTAATGGAGCACCTCCTTTTATTTATTTATCCTCTCCTGGCATTGTTCTTCTCCTCTTTTGCTCTTTAATTCCATCCTTTCTCCCTGTATGTTTCTGGCAGTGTGTGATTCTCCATACTGTAGGGGTTTAACACAGGGAGTTAGTAAGCAGGGACCGTAGCCAAGACCTGATTAATCAAGCCCTGGAACAACTATGATGACCAGCCAAGACCTGATTAATCAATCCCTGTAACGGCTATGATAACCAGCCAATACCTGATTAATCAATCCCTGTAACGGCTATGATGACCAGCCAAGGCCTGATTAATTAATCCCTATAACGACTATGATGACCAGCCAAGGCCTGATTAATCAATCCCTGTAACGACTATGATGACCAGCCAAGACCTGATTAATCAATCCCTGTAACGACTATAATGTCCAGCCAGGACCTGATTAATCAATCCCTGTAATGACTATGATGATCAGCCAATGCCTGATTAATCAATCCCTGTAACGACAATGATGACCAGCCAAGACCTGAGGAATCAATCCCTCTAGCGATTATGATGACTAATGCTGCAGACCACCACCACTGTCACACTTTGGCAACATCACAGCACTCCTCTTATGCCCATACAGTGAACCCCACCTGCTGTGCGTGCCTGCCTGTGTGTGTTTGTTTGTGTACTCTATGCCAGTGTACTCCCGGATTGTGCCACTGGAGACAAATACACTCCTCGTGTGATTGATAGCTACTGTCCCTCAGATGTCCCCCAGATGTCCCCATGTTTGTGTTTCTCTTTATGTCTTACTGAGGTCTCCGACTACATCCACTTTCAATGGATTACTGCCTGCTCCTCTCACTCTCTCAACCCCCATAGGGACTCACTGTCTGTGTGTGTGTGTGATTCTATACTCTATAGTCAGGCCATAATGGAGCCCAGATGCTTTGAGATGCTAAGGAGCCAACCTGCCCCCTGTCAGACACACACACACTCTCTCACTCACTCACTCACTCACTCACGCACTCTCTCATTCATTCACTCACTCACTCATTCACTCTTTCTTTCTCTCTTTTTTTTCTTTCACCTATTCCCGGTATCTTATTTCATTATTTATTTTGTTCTTTTGTTCTGTCGTTCTTTTCCCCTCTTTTCCTTTCTTTCTTTCTCTCGTTCCCACCCTCCCTCCCTCTATCCCATTTCACACCGGGCATGAAACATGTGGGCCTCTCTAGTGCCATGGCAACCGATCCAAACAGAGAGAGTAGCAGAAGTCTGCAATAGCAACAAGTTGGCCGTAAAAAAGGCTTTTGTTACTGGTTACTACAGGCAGCGTTCACTAGCTGGTTTCATCTGACTACAGCCAGTGTTCACTAGCTGGTTTCATCTGAATACAGGCAGCGTTCACTAGCTGGTTTCATCTGACTACAGCCAGTGTTCACTAGCTGGTTTCATCTGAATACAGGCAGCGTTCACTAGCTGGTTTCATCTGACTACAGCCAGTGTTCACTAGCTGGTTTCATCTGAATACAGGCAGTGTTCACTAGCTGGTTTCATCTGACTACAGCCAGTGTTCACTAGCTGGTTTCATCTGACTACAGCCAGTGTTCACTAGCTGGTTTCATCTGAATACAGGCAGCGATCACTAGCTGGTTTCATCTGACTACAGCCAGCGTTCACTAGCTGGTTTCATCTGACTACAGGCAGCGTTCACTAGCTGGTTTCATCTGACTACAGGCAGCGTTCACTAGCTGGTTTCATCTGACTACAGGCAGCGTTCACTAGCTGGTTTAATCTGACTACAGACAGCGTTCACTAGCTGATTTCATCTGACTACCGGCAGCATTCACTAGCTAGTTTCATCTGACTACAGGCAGCGTTCACTAGCTGGTTTCATCTGACTACAAGCAGCGTTCAATAGCTGGTTGTATCTGACTACAACCAGCGTTCACTAGCTGGTTTAATCTGACTACAGACAGCGTTCACTAGCAGGTTTCATCTGACTACAGGCAGTGTTCACTAGCTGGTTTCATCTGACTACAGGCATTGTTCACTAGCTGGTTTCATCTGACAACAGGCAGCGTTCACTAGCTGGTTTAATCTGACTACAGCCAGCGTTGACTAGCTGGTTTCATCTGACTACAGGCAGCGTTCACTAGCTGGTTTCATCTGACAATAGACAGTGTTCACTAGCTGGTTTCATCTGACTACAGGCAGCGTTCACTAGCTGGTTTCATCTGACTATAGGCAGCGTTCACTAGCTGGTTTCATCTGACTAGAGGCAGCGTTCACTAGCTGGTTTCATCTGACTACAGGCAGCGTTCACTAGCTGGTTTCATCTGACTACAGGCAGCGTTCACTAGCTGGTTTCATCTGACTACAGGCAGCGTTCACTAGCTGGTTTAATCTGACTACAGACAGCGTTCACTAGCTGATTTCATCTGACTACCGGCAGCATTCACTAGCTAGTTTCATCTGACTACAGGCAGCGTTCACTAGCTGGTTTCATCTGACTACAAGCAGCGTTCAATAGCTGGTTGTATCTGACTACAACCAGCGTTCACTAGCTGGTTTAATCTGACTACAGACAGCGTTCACTAGCAGGTTTCATCTGACTACAGGCAGTGTTCACTAGCTGGTTTCATCTGACTACAGGCATTGTTCACTAGCTGGTTTCATCTGACAACAGGCAGCGTTCACTAGCTGGTTTAATCTGACTACAGCCAGCGTTGACTAGCTGGTTTCATCTGACTACAGGCAGCGTTCACTAGCTGGTTTCATCTGACAATAGACAGTGTTCACTAGCTGGTTTCATCTGACTACAGGCAGCGTTCACTAGCTGGTTTCATCTGACTATAGGCAGCGTTCACTAGCTGGTTTCATCTGACTAGAGGCAGCGTTCACTAGCTGGTTTCATCTGACTACAGGCAGCGTTCAGTAGCTGGTTTCATCTGACTACAGCCAGCGTTCACTAGCTGGTTTCATCTGACTACAGGCAGCGTTCACTAAATGGTTTCATCTGACTACAGGCAGCGTTCACTAGCTGGTTTAATCTGACTACAGACAGCGTTCACTAGCTTATTTCATCTGACTACCGGCAGCATTCACTAGCTGGTTTCATCTGACTGTAGCCAGTGTTCACTAGCTGGTTTCATCTGACTACAGGCATCGTTCACTAGCTGGTTTCATCTGACTACAAGCAGCGTTCACTAGCTGGTTGCATCTGACAACAGGCAGAGTTCACTAGCTGGTTTCATCTGATTACAGGCATCGTTCACTAGCTGGTTTCATCTGACTACAGCCAGCGTTCACTAGCTGGTTTCATCTGACTACAGGCAGCGTTCAATAGCTGGTTTAATCTGACTACAGGCATTGTTCACTAGCTGGTTTCATCTGACTACAGGCATTGTTCACTAGCTGGTTTCATCTGACTACAGCCAGCGTTGACTAGCTGATTTCATCTGACTACCGGCAGCATTCACTAGCTGGTTTCATCTGACTATAGCCAGTGTTCACTAGCTGGTTTCATCTGACTACAGGCAGCGTTCACTAGCTGGTTTCATCTGACTACAGGCATTGTTCACTATCTGGTTTCATCTGACAACAGGCAGCGTTCACTAGCTGGTTTCATCTGACTACAGCCAGCGTTGACTAGCTGGTTTCATCTGACTACAGGCAGCGTTCACTAGCTGGTTTCATCTGACTACAGGCAGCGTTCACTAGCTGGTTTTATCTGACTACAGCCAGCGGTCACTAGCTGGTTTAATCTGACTACAGACAGCGTTCACTAGCAGGTTTCATCTTACTACAGGCAGCGTTCACTAGCTGGTTTCATCTGACTACAGGCATTGTTCACTAGCTGGTTTCATCTGACAACAGGCAGCGTTCACTAGCTGGTTTCATCTGACTACAGCCAGCGTTGACTAGCTGGTTTCATCTGACTACAGGCATCATTCACTAGCTGGTTTCATCTGACTACAGCCAGCGTTCACTAGCTGGTTTCATCTGACTACAGCCAGCGTTGACTAGCTGGTTTCATCTGACTACAGGCATCATTCACTAGCTGGTTTCATCTGACTACAGCCAGCGTTCACTAGCTGGTTTCATCTGACTACAGGCAGCGTTCACTAGCTGGTTTCATCTGACTACAGGCAGCGTTCACTAGCTGGTTTCATCTGACTACAGGCAGCGTTCACTAGCTGGTTTAATCTGACTACAGACAGCGTTCACTAGCTGATTTCATCTGACTACAGCCAGTGTTCACTAGCTGGTTTCATCTGAATACAGGCAGCGTTCACTAGCTGGTTTCATCTGACTACAGGCAGCGTTCACTAGCTGGTTTCATCTGACTACAGGCAGCGTTCACTAGCTGGTTTAATCTGACTACAGACAGCGTTCACTAGCTGATTTCATCTGACTACAGGCAGCATTCACTAGCTAGTTTCATCTGACTACAGGCAGCGTTCACTAGCTGGTTTCATCTGACTACAAGCAGCGTTCAATAGCTGGTTGTATCTGACTACAACCAGCGTTCACTAGCTGGTTTAATCTGACTACAGACAGCGTTCACTAGCAGGTTTCATCTGACTACAGGCAGTGTTCACTAGCTGGTTTCATCTGACTACAGGCATTGTTCACTAGCTGGTTTCATCTGACAACAGGCAGCGTTCACTAGCTGGTTTAATCTGACTACAGCCAGCGTTGACTAGCTGGTTTCATCTGACTACAGGCAGCGTTCACTAGCTGGTTTCATCTGACAATAGCCAGTGTTCACTAGCTGGTTTCATCTGACTACAGGCAGCGTTCACTAGCTGGTTTCATCTGACTATAGGCAGCGTTCACTAGCTGGTTTCATCTGACTAGAGGCAGCGTTCACTAGCTGGTTTCATCTGACTACAGGCAGCGTTCAGTAGCTGGTTTCATCTGACTACAGCCAGCGTTCACTAGCTGGTTTCATCTGACAACAGGCAGCGTTCACTAAATGGTTTCATCTGACTACAGGCAGCGTTCACTAGCTGGTTTAATCTGACTACAGACAGCGTTCACTAGCTTATTTCATCTGACTACCGGCAGCATTCACTAGCTGGTTTCATCTGACTGTAGCCAGTATTCACTAGCTGGTTTCATCTGACTACAGGCATCGTTCACTAGCTGGTTTCATCTGACTACAAGCAGCGTTCACTAGCTGGTTGCATCTGACAACAGGCAGAGTTCACTAGCTGGTTTCATCTGACTACAGGCATCTTTCACTAGCTGGTTTCATCTGACTACAGCCAGCGTTCACTAGCTGGTTTCATCTGACTACAGGCAGCGTTCAATAGCTGGTTTAATCTGACTACAGGCATTGTTCACTAGCTGGTTTCATCTGACTACAGGCATTGTTCACTAGCTGGTTTCATCTGACTACAGCCAGCGTTGACTAGCTGATTTCATCTGACTACCGGCAGCATTCACTAGCTGGTTTCATCTGACTATAGCCAGTGTTCACTAGCTGGTTTCATCTGACTACAGGCAGCGTTCACTAGCTGGTTTCATCTGACTACAGGCATTGTTCACTATCTGGTTTCATCTGACAACAGGCAGCGTTCACTAGCTGGTTTCATCTGACTACAGCCAGCGTTGACTAGCTGGTTTCATCTGACTACAGGCAGCGTTCACTAGCTGGTTTCATCTGACTACAGGCAGCGTTCACTAGCTGGTTTTATCTGACTACAGCCAGCGGTCACTAGCTGGTTTAATCTGACTACAGACAGCGTTCACTAGCAGGTTTCATCTTACTACAGGCAGCGTTCACTAGCTGGTTTCATCTGACTACAGGCATTGTTCACTAGCTGGTTTCATCTGACAACAGGCAGCGTTCACTAGCTGGTTTCATCTGACTACAGCCAGCGTTGACTAGCTGGTTTCATCTGACTACAGGCATCATTCACTAGCTGGTTTCATCTGACTACAGGCAGCGTTCACTAGCTGGTTTCATCTGACTACAGGCATTGTTCACTAGCTGGTTTCATCTGACTACAGCCAGCGTTCACTAGCTGGTTTAATCTGACTACAGGCAGCGTTGACTAGCTGATTTCATCTGACTACCGGCAGCATTCACTAGCTGGTTTCATCTGACTATAGCCAGTGTTCACTAGCTGGTTTCATCTGACTACAGGCAGCGTTCACTAGCTGGTTTCATCTGACTATAGGCAGCGTTCACTAGCTGGTTTCATCTGACTACAGGCAGCGTTCACTAGCTGGTTTCATCTGACTACAGGCATTGTTCACTAGCTGGTTTAATCTTTCAACAGGCAGCGTTCACTAGCTGGTTTCATCTGACTACAGCCAGCATTGACTAGCTGGTTTCCTCTGACTACAGGCAGCGTTCATTAGCTGGTTTCATCTGACTTTAGCTAGTGTTCACTAGCTGGTTTCATCTGACTACAGGCAGCGTTCACTAGCTGGTTTAATCTGACTACAGCCAGCGTTCACTAGCTGGTTTCATCTATGTGTGTATTCTGTGTTTCAGCATAGACATCCTGCTTTAATGAAGTGGGTTAGTAACCTGGTGGCAGACTTTAATGAAGTGGGTTAGTAACCTGGAGGCAGACTTTAATGAAATGGGTTAGTAACCTGGTGGCAGACTTTAATGAAGTGGGTTAGTAACCTGGAGGCAGACTTTAATGAAGTGGGTTAGTATCCTGGAGGCAGACTTTAATGAAGTGGGTTAATAACCTGGTGGCAGACTTTAATGAAGTGGGTTAGTAACCTGGTGGCAGACTTTAATGAAGTGGGTTAGTAACCTGGTGGCAGACTTTAATGAAGTGGGTTAGTAACCTGGTGGCAGACTTTAATGAAGTGGGTTAGTAACCTGGTGGCAGACTTTAATGAAGTGGGTTAGTAACCTGGAGGCAGACTTTAACAAAGTGGGTTAGTATCTGGTGGCAGACTTTAATGAAGAGGTTTAGTAACCTGGAGGCAGACTTTAATGAAGTGGGTTAGTACCTGGTGGCAGACTTTAATGAAGTGGGTTAGTAACCTGGTGGCAGACTTTAATGAAGTGGGTTAGTAACCTGGAGGCAGACTTTAATGAAGTGGGTTAGTAACCTGGAGGCAGACTTTAATGAAGTGGGTTAGTAACCTGGAGGCAGACTTTAATGAAGTGGGTTAGTAACCTGGAGGCAGACTTTAATGAAGTGGGTTAGTAACCTGGAGGCAGACTTTAATGAAGTGGGTTAGTAACCTGGTGGCAGACTTTAATGAAGTGGGTTAGTAACCTGGTGGCAGACTTTAACGAAGTGGGTTAGTATCTGGTGGCAGACTTTAACGAAGAGGTTTAGTAACCTGGAGGCAGACTTTAATGAAGTGGGTTAGTACCTGGTGGCAGACTTTAATGAAGTGGGTTAGTAACCTGGTGGCAGACTTTAATGAAGTGGGTTAGTAACCTGGAGGCAGACTTTAATGAAGTGGGTTAGTAACCTGGAGGCAGACTTTAATGAAGTGGGTTAGTAACCTGGAGGCAGACTTTAATGAAGTGGGTTAGTAACCTGGAGGCAGACTTTAATGAAGTGGGTTAGTAACCTGGAGGCAGACTTTAATGAAGTGGGTTAGTAACCTGGTGGCAGACTTTAATGAAGTGGGTTAGTAACCTGGAGGCAGACTTTAATGAAGTGGGTTAGTAACCTGGAGGCAGACTTTAATGAAGTGGGTTAGTAACCTGGTGGCAGACTTTAATGAAGTGGGTTAGTAACCTGGTGGCAGACTTTAATGAAGTGGGTTAGTAACCTGGTGGCAGACTTTAATGAAGTGGGTTAGTAACCTGGTGGCAGACTTTAATGAAGTGGGTTAGTAACCTGGTGGGAGACTTTAATGAAGTGGGTTAGTACGTGGTGGCAGACTTTAATGAAGTGGGTTAGTAACCTGGAGGCAGACTTTAATGAAGTGGGTTAGTAACCTGGAGGCAGACTTTAATGAAGTTGGTTAGTAACCTGGTGGCAGACTTTAATGAAGTGGGTTAGTACGTGGTGGCAGACTTTAATGAAGTGGGTTAGTAACCTGGAGGCAGACTTTAATGAAGTGGGTTAGTAACCTGGTGGCAGACTTTAATGAAGTGGGTTAGTACGTGGTGGCAGTCTGATTCATTCAGCAAAGCTAGGTACTTCCCAAACTAGGAACAATTGGCAAACACAGAAACCGACTGGCAGCCATAGTGGCTAGTAAGGAGTGGACACGCGTGTTACAGGTCTAAAAGCCACGTGAGGGAAGGTGACAGAGACATCAAACAGACAGTCACTGTGTAGGAATGTAAGGGCAATAACCTCCAAGCTTTTGGACAGGCATGAAAGGAGATATCTCTTTGTTAAGGAGTTAAAGTAACAGTATCTGTTTCAACCCGTCTGAGATTTGAATGTAAACTTTCAGTGGATGCATGACCAATGGACATGGCTCCTTATTAGGTATGATTTCAACTTTAGCACTCATTCTTTTCCTGTATCTCTGTTTGTCTTAGCCAGTCAGTCAGCCAGTCAGTCAGTCAGTGAGTTACTCACTAACTATCTCTCTTCTCTCTCTCTCTCTCTCTCTTTCTTCTGCTGTTTGAAGCTAGTGTACAAACCCGAAAGTAAAAAGGAAGCATAGAAATAGTGCACATAGAACAGATCTACCGCTTCTTAGACTTGCTTTCAATGAGAATGACAGATCTATAACTCAATTTCTATGTGAATTTGGTCGGGTAGCCCAAAAAGTTACATATTGCAGCTTTAAGTGTTAAAGTGTGTGTGTGTGTGTGTGTGTGTGTGTGTGTGTGTGTGTGTGTGTCTTTGCGTTAATCAACAGAGAGACCCATAATTAAGATGTATTCCTGAAATGTAAATCCCTCCATACATCAATTATACATCCAGGTCGTAACACTAGTGTGTGTGCGTGCTTGTGTGTGTGCATTTCTGCCTCCAGATAACAAAATCTTATCTGAGAAACGGAGACAATGCTTCTGCAGCTGTGTGTGTGTGTGTGTGTGTTATTGCACTGTTGGAGCTAGGAACAAAAGCATTTTGCTACACTCGCAATAACATCTGCTAAATATGTGTATGCGACCAATAAAATTTGATTTGAAGCGCATGTGTGAGGAGATGCTTCTTTGCCGTGACCTAGATCCAACTGTCATCACTTTAGCCATGCTAGAGAGGAGGGAAGTGTGACAGTCACCATGTGGGCAGGCTACATAAGACAGAACTTTCAATTTTTGTACATTTGACATTTTAGTCATTTAGCAGACGCTCTTATCCAGAGCAACTTACAGGACCAATTATGGTTAAGTGCTTTGCTCAAGGGTTTTGCACCTAGTCGACTCTGGGATTCGAACCAGCGACTTTTCAGTTACTGGCCCAACGCTCTTAACCGTTAGGCTACCTGCCATTCCACAACTGGGATTTTCACCACAAACCCTAACTGTTACCCTAACCCTAAGCTGCTGTAAGGACAAAAATATTATGCACTTGCTCAATGCCCATGAGTTCTGTGAAATTAATATTGTCACTTTTGACCTTTTTAGCCCTACTGGATTCCTACTGTAATCAGATTGATATCCTACACCTGTTGCTCACGGTGGCTTTGCCATGGTTCCATCACGCTATGGTGGCTTAGTAAGGGAAAGTATACATTGAAATGGAGCAGTGTGGAAAGGGGGATGGAGAGGAAAGGGACAGGAGAAAAGACAGGACTGAGACGGAGTGATAATCCAGAACAGGTAAGAAAGAAAGGAAGGGAGGAAATAAGAGGACAGGAAAGAGGGATGAGTGGAGGGAGGAGAAGAGGTAGAACATGGAAACATTGCGTTGGCTGCATGCTGTAGTAAGTTAGTTGACAGTTACTGCTCTCAGCAACTCTATCCTTGTTGCCAGATAGAAGATCAGGGAGGGAAGAAGAGCCTTCTTCAGCCAAATGGCCAGACCCCCTACAGCAACTAGCGAGAACTTGATACTTGGGGGGACTTTTGATATGACATGTGTCATGAATCATGATCACTAAGGCAGTACAGAGCACAGGAGGTTGGTGGCACCCAAATTTGAGGAGGACGGGCTCATGGTAATGGCTGGAGCGGAATCAGTGGAATGGTATCAAATACTTAAAACACATGGTTTGATGCCATTCCATTCGCTCTGTTCCGGCCATTATTATCAGCTGTTCTCCCTTCAGCAGGTACAGAGATAATATTCTATTATGTGTACATACTTTTCTTACATTGTTAAAGATCTTTATTGGCACATTCAAACGTACAGGTAACTGCCAAAATAATGGAAACATTTGAGTAAATGACAGCTACAAAGTATATTGAAAGCAGGTTCTTCCACACAGGTGTGGTTCCTGAGTTACTTAAGCAATTAACATCCCATCATGCTTAGGGTCATGTATAAAAATTCTGGGCGGGCCATTATTTTGGCTACCATGGCTATGCCCCCATAGGATGACAATGCCGCCATTCACAGGGCACGAGTGGTCACTGAATGGTTTAATGAGCATGAAAACGATGTAAACCATATGCCATGGCCATCTCAGTAACCAATTAAACACTTATGGTAGATTCTGGAGCGGCGCCTGAGACAGCATTTTCCACCACCATCAACAAAACATCAACTTATGGAATTTATTGTGGAAGAACGGTGTCGCATCCCTCCAACAGAGTTCCAGACACTTGTAGAATCTATGCCAAGGCGCATTGAAGCTGTTCTGGCGCCCAACGCTTTATGTTGGTGTTTCCTTTATTCTGGCAGTTACCTGTATATACACTGAGTGTACAAAGCATTAGGAACACCTGCTCTTTCCATGACATAGACTGACCAGGTGAATCCAGGTGAAAGCTATGATCCCTTATTGATGTCACTTGTTAAGTCCACTTCAATCAGTGTAGATGAAGGGGAGGAGACAGGTTAAAGAAGGATTTTTATGGCTTTTATTTAACCTTTATTTAACCCATTGAGGTTAAAAACCTATTTTGGAAGGGCAACCTGACAAGAAGGCAAAACAGGGAAATAGCAGCGTGTACATAAAATATTACAAAAAAATACAAAATACACACAAAAGTGTCACAAATTACAGATATTGAAGATTAGAAACAACTGCAGCTATCTCAAACAGTGTCGTCCATCAGAGTCTTAAAAACAGGCAAGGACACTAACTCCCCTAACTTTAATATACACCGCTCAAAAAACAACAACACAATGTAACTCCAAGTCAATCACACTTCTGTGAAATCAAACTGTCCACTTAGGAAGCAACACTGATTGACAATAAATTTCACATGCTGTTGTGCAAATTGGGTAGACAACAGGTGGAAATTATAGGCAATTAGCAAGACACCCCCAATAAAGGACTGGTTTTGCAGGTGGTGACCACAGACCACTTCTCAGTTCCTATGCTTCCTGGCTGATGTTTTGGTCACTTTTGAATGCTGGCGGTGCTTTCACTCTAGTGGTAGCATGAGACAGAATCTACAACCCACACAAGTGGCTCAGGTAGTGCAGCTCATCCAGGATGGCACATCAATGCGAGCTGTGGCAAGAAGATTTGCTGTGTCTGTCAGCGTAGTGTCCAGAGCATGGAGGCGCTACCAGGAGACAGGCCAGTACATCAGGAGACGTGGAGGAGGCCGTAGGAGGGCAACAACCCAGCAGCAGCACTGCTACCTCCGCCTTTGTGCAAGGAGGAGCAGGAGGAGCACTGCCAGAGCCCTGCAAAATGACCTCCAGCAGGCCACAAATGTGCATGTGTCTGCTCAAACGGTCAGAAACAGACTCCATGAGGGTGGTATGAGGGCCCGACGTCCACAGGTGGGGGTTGTGCTTACAGCCCAACACCGTGCAGGACGTTTGGCATTTGCCAGAGAACACCAAGATTGGCAAATTCGCCACTGGCGCCCTGTGCTCTTCACAGATGAAAGCAGGTTCACACTGAGCACGTGACAGACGTGACAGAGTCTGGAGACACCGTGGAGAACGTTCTGCTGCCTGCAACATCCTCCAGCATGACCGGTTTGGCGGTGGGTCAGTCATGGTGTGGGGTGGCATTTCTTTGGGGGGCCGCAGAGCCCTCCATGTGCTCGCCAGAGGTAGCCTGACTGCCATTAGGTACCGAGATGAGATCCTCAGACCCCTTGTGAGACCATATGCTGGTGCGGTTGGCCCTGGGTTCCTCCTAATGCAAGACAATGCTAGACCTCATGTGGCTGGAGTGTGTCAGCAGTTCCTGCAAGAGGAAGGCATTGATGCTATGGACTGGCCCGCCCGTTCCCCAGACCTGAATCCAATTGAGCACATCTGGGACATCATGTCTCGCTCCATCCACCAACGCCACGTTGCACCACAGACTGTCCAGGAGTTGGCGGATGCTTTAGTCCAGGTCTGGGAGGAGATCCCTCAGGAGACCATCCGCCACCTCATCAGGAGCATGCCCAGGCGTTGTAGGGAGGTCATACAGGCACGTGGAGGCCACACACACTACTAAGCCTCATTTTGACTTGTTTTAAGGACATTACATCAAAGTTAGTAGTGTGGTTTTCCACTTTAATTTTGAGGGTGACTCCAAATCCAGACCAGGGTTGATACATTTGATTTCCATTGATAATTTTTGTGTGATTTTGTTGTCAGCACATTCAACTATGTAAAGAAAAAAGTATTTAATAAGATTATTTCATTCATTCAGATCTAGGATGTGTTCTTTTAGTGTTCCCTTAATTTTTTTGAACAGTGTATTTTGAAGCATGTTCCAGGATGAAGGGGCATTATGGGAAGAAGATTGTTTCCCCATCTCAGTTCTAGCCTTAGGAACAGACAAGGACAGCAGCCTTGAGACAATTGAGACATGGATTGTGTATGTGTGCCATTCAGAGGGTGAATGTGCAAGACAAAATATTTAAGTGCCTTTGAACAGGTTATGGTAGTAGGTGCCAGGCGCACTGGTTTGAGTGTGTCAAGAACTGCAACGCTGCTGGGTTTTTCATGCTCAACAGTTTCCCGTGTGGATCAAGAATGGTCCACCACCCAAAGGACATCCAGCCAACTTGACACAACTGTGGGAAGGATTGGAGTCAATATGGGCCAGCGTCCCTGTAGAATGCTTTTGACACCTTGTAGAGTACATGCCCCGACGAATTGAGACTGTTCTGAGGGAAAAGGGGGGGGCGTGGTGTAACTCAATATTAGGAAGGTGTTCCTAATGTTTTGTCCACTCAGTGTATGTGCGTACAAAGACAGGAGATGACTGTTCCTTGAAAAAAAAACTCACCCATGCTGCTCAGTATCTGTGTGCACACCAAACACTAACCAAACAGGATTAAGTCTCAAGTGTCCTCATTCTCAAGAGATTTGGGATCTCTGCTGTGCCTCTTGATTGGAATACCTGGCTTTTCCACCTTTTCTTTCTCTCTCTGGAGCACCATAGACATTCCGGAACTCTGTAGAGATTCTGTGAAATTCCAGAGGTGACTCAGATATCTGGAATAATCCGTTCCTCCCTGTGGCAACCCTGGAGTTATTAACAGATTTATCATAACAGGATTATACTTCCCAGTGACGGATCCCATCCCAGTCATGGATCCTATCTGGGTAGAGGTAGAGATAAAGATCCTCGGTCACACCACCACCCCTCAGTCTCATCAACTAGATATTACATCTCTTCAGTCATCCGTCAGATGCTATTCAAAGATGGGGAATGGAGTTGCATGACCAGACAAGCTCATTAGGCACTTTGTTACTGTTTAAAGCATTTTCTGTAAAGGCATTGTCATACTTTAAAGTTTTTCTAAACTTCTTTACATAAGCTTCCAAAGAAGAAGACACTTGTGCAGTGTTTTTGTGGCATGCTTCCAAATCATCCTCTGCTAATTACCCTCACTGCATCTGAGGCAAAGTAGAGCTCAAACAACAAACCCACTTTCTCAGCATGTTTTGGAGAGGAGAAGGTGGGGAGGGCAGGAGGAGTGTATTTTTGCTCGGTCTAACTAGTGAAGGAGAATGGAGCGGGGAATGTGTGTGTGGGAGGAGGAGGAGTTGCGTGCGAGGGTGGAACTTCAATAACTTTAGAAATAATCGGTGAACAACATCAGAGAGAAATTAGCTCTGGGGATTTGTATCCCAGAGTAGCACGAACAAAACCAGGCCCCTGGAGGTCAGGGGGGGAGAGGAAGGAGTCTGCCCAGCTACAGCCCACTCCTGCTGGGGTCACAGGGTTAGGGTAGGGGGGGCCACCCACCATCCTGGAGGGTCCTCTAATGCCATTATTCCAGGCAGAGTAGACCTTGGCTGGGCTGGGGGTGAGGAGAGGGGTGGGGTGGGGGGTGGAAGGTGGAAGGTGAAAGGAGGATGTGATCCATGATGATTCTGGCCTGGGAAGTGGTCAACTTCTCGCATACCACACACACACACACACACACACACACACACACACACACTCACTCAGCACAGAGTTTTGCTGTCGCCCTCATACGTGCACACACACACCTGTGTGTGTGTGTGTGTGCGTGATTGATGGCTCTGGCAGGCATTGTGCAGTCATAGTTGGGTTGTATTATTCCACTTGGCCAGGCAGCTTTGAGCAATGCACAACAGGCTAGATATAATATGTCCCCTCTCTGTCCCCCAGGCAACACACACTATCATAATACTGGCTGGAAATTAAACACTTAAACACCATACATACACACACACACACAAAAGATACTGAACCCCCTCTACACATGCACATGCACATGCGTGCACACACACTCTCTCTCTGTCTCCTATACTGATGGTTTGAATGTGAGATTTTAACTGTATCAGTGAGGAAGGCAACGGGAGCCTTTATAATGACCTCTCTCTCTCTTTCTCGCTCTCTCTCAATTCAATTTCAATTCAATTTAAGGGCTTTATTGGCATGGGAAACGTATGTTAACATTGCCAAAGCAAGTGAAGTAGATAGTAAACAAAAGTGAAATAAACAGAAATATTAACAGTAAACATTACACTCAGAAGTTTCAAAAGAATAAAGACATTTCTTTCTCTCTCTCTCTCTCTCTCTCTCTCTCTCTCTCTCTCTGTCTCTGTCTCTCTGTCTCTGACTCTGTCTCTGTCTCTCTCTGTCTCTCTCTGTCTCTCTCTCTCTGTCTCTCTCTGTCTCTGTCTCTCTGTCTCTGCCTCTGTCTCTGACTCTGTCTCTGTCTCATACTCTCTCTCTGTCTCTCTCTTTGCAGAGTGTGTTGGGTGTATGTCTGGTGTTGTCCAGGTAACATGGCTCTGGTTCAGACCCTGCCTGTGTCTGTAACTGACCACTCCAAGCCTCCCACCAGCCTCCACACCGTCACCCTCTCCCCCGTGGTCGGAGGGCCCTGTGGCCCCTGTGTCCCCGGAGCCACCATGGGCTCCGTCAGCAGCCTCATCTCTGGCCGGACCCATCAGGAGCAGCGACACTGCCGGACTGCCAGCGAGTTCAGGTAGATTGCTACTCATTGGTCATAGCCCGGGTGCCAGTCTGTTTGTGCCCTTGCTCACTCTATTTCTGTCCTGATCAAGACAAACATGGCTTGAGAATAAGTGACAAGGAGATGGTATGGTAGCACAAACAGATCTGGGACCAGGCTAGTGATTCCACCCTTACTATGGAAAAGAGCTACTGGAAAAGTGCTGTGTACTGTAATTCTTATCAATTATTATTATAAATTATTATTATTTTTATTTCAGCTCTAAGCAACGCCGTAACACCCCAACCACCAGCTGTTTCAGGCTCCAGGGTGATAGCAACACCCTGCGCAGCGGGAGCTCCCTGGAACAACTACTGGTTATCAACAACCAGACCCAGCTCCAGCCCACCCAGCTCCAGCCGCCGCTACTGCCCACCAAGAAGCAGCCCCGGGCGGGTAACTCTGCTGGCAGGGCTGGGTGTGTGGCTGGAGGTGGTGGTGGTAGTGGAGGGAACTATGGGTTTGTGAGTGAGGAGGTAGTGACTGTAGGAGACTGGAATGATAACCATGTGGTGACGGTCAGGAGTCCGTGTAGCGACTCGGAGGAGAAGAGGGATACCCGAGGTCTCAACGGGAATATCGGCGGTCCGCCGCCCAAACTCATCCCTGTGTCGGGAAAACTGGAGAAGGTGAGTATCGGAGGGGGATTCCCAAAATGTCAAGTGGTTCCCGAGCTTGTGGTATATGTGTATTCCTAATAAGTCCTATAGTACCCATTTAGTCAAGAAATGACCATCCCAGCTTCCCTTTGGTAATGCCCATACATTGTCATTGTGTTTATTAATCCTATCATTAGTATACTTTTTTTTTCTTTCTCAGTTGTAAGTTTCACTTGTAAAATCCTCACTAAGCTCATATACAGAACATACAGTCTAGCTAGCTAATAATACTTCTATCTAATGGTGAACGTTTCAGTACTCCCAATTACTAGCTATTAAGCAGCACCGGTGGTGAGGTGCTACTAGGTGACATGTTTACCTCTGCTGTCTAATTTGGGTATTCATTTCTAGTGGGAACCTTAATCACAGCTTAGACAATGCCGATGATAGATCTTTTAACAGTCAGTCACCTCGCGCCTTATAGTCAATGTTAGAGCTATCTTACATTCTCTGACACACTTAATGAGGGCTGAGGGAAATCATTAAGAAAACCGAACCTGTGTGTGGAGAGCTGTCTTTCTCTGTCTATCTCCCTCTCTCTCTCTCTCTCTCTCTCTCTCTCCGTCCCTTCATCTCTCTCTCTCTCTCTCTCTCTCTCTCCCTCTCTCTTTGTATCTCTCATGTCGTAGCTCAAAATCATTAGAAAATCTGCTTACTGGAAACCTATAAATATTAATTAAGCCAATCAGAGCCTTCATAATGACCTTCCATCCTATCAGTGTCCCTGTCTTTAATGGGAGGAGACCAGGCATTCCTAATTAACACTGCTGGTATAATTCACTAACATCAGTTTCTTTTATATTTCTTTCCCTTTATTTAACCAGGGGATTCCAATAAAGTGTTGGTTGGAGCTGTGATACTATAGGATTGAAAGGGTCTTGTCTAGATTCATTTGACTTTGCTATCAGGCAATAAGGAAAATCATGAACATGATAATAATTCATTATTTATGGTTAAAAACAACAACAATGTTAAGATGTATTAAAATTAGTTTTCTGTAAATGCTCTTGATACTGTATGAATGATAGGAACAATTAACAAATAATGTCTTCATTAACAAATAATGTCTCATTAACAAATACTGTCTTCCATTAACAAATAATGTCTCATTAACAAATACTGTCTTCCATTAACAAATAATGTCTTCCATTGCAGAACATGGAGAAGATTCTGATCCGTCCCACCGCGTTCAAACCGGTGGTCCCGAAGAACCGCCACTCAGTGCAGTACCTCTCTCCGAGACCAGGGGGCAACCTCTCTGAGAGCCAGGGCAGCCTCAGCCTCCTCCTGCCCCTGCCTATCAACGGGAATAATGGAAATACCATGGTCAATAACGGGAATACCGTGTTCAATAACGGGAATACCGTGGTCAATGGCACGGGGAGCTACGGGAACGTCGTACCTCTGGTCGGCTCGTCCTCTTCCTCAGATAGCAAGAGGAACTCGTACAGCGGAGGACGCAATGCTCGCAGCAGCCATTCCTGCTCTATGTCAGACTCTGGCCGTAACTCCCTGTCCAGCCTGCCCACCCACAGCAGCACCGGCTACAGCCTGGCCCATAGCGAGGCCTCTGGGTCGGGTTCAGGATCTGGGGGGTCCGGGGTGGGCCTGGAGCCTGGAACTGGGAGAACCACCACCACAAACGGAGGGTCAGGGACAAATGGAGGTCACGCCCACTCTACCTCCCACGGTCACTCAAACTCGGACAGCGGGCGGTCGTCGTCCAGTAAGAGCACTGGGTCGCTGAGCGGGCGAGGCCAGCCCCTGTCGGACAGCGGGTCGCCCCCGACCCTGGAGGGTTACGAGGGGGTGGTGAGGGACCTGGAGGAGAAGCTGAGGGAGAGAGACCTGGAGCTGCAGCAGCTCAGAGAGAACCTGGACGAGAACGAGGCCGCCATCTGTCAGGTGAGAGGTGATTTAAGCAGGCCTAAAGTGTTGCCTCGAGGACCAATATGATCAAGCTGTTTGTTATTCCATATATACTGAACAAATATAAAAATGAAACATGCAGCAATTTCGACGATTTTACTGAGTTACAGTTCATATTGAAATAAATAAATTAGGCCCTAATCAATGGAGTTCACATGACTGGGCAGGGGCGCAGCCAAGGGTGAGCCTGGGAGGGCATAGGCCCACCCACTTGGGAGCCAGACCCAGCCAATCAGAATTAGTTTTTCCCCACAAAAGGGCTTTATTACAGACAGAAATACTCCTCAGTTTCATCAGCTGTCCGGGTGGCGTCTCAGACAATCGCGCAAGTGAAGAAGCCAGATGTTGAGGTCCTGGGCTGGCGTGGTTACATGTGGTCTGCGGTTGGGAGGCCGGTTGGACATACTGCCAAATTCTCTAAAACGACGTTGGAGGTGGCTGAACATTTAATTATCTGGCAACAGCTCTGGTGGACGTTCCTGCAGTCAGCATGCCAATTGCACTCTCCCTCAAAACTTGAGACATCTGTGGCCTTGTGTTGTGTGACAAAACTGCACATTTTAAAGTGGCCTTTTATTGTCAGCAGCACAAGGTGCACCTGTGTAATAATCGTGATTTTTAATCAGCTTCTTGATATGCCACACCTGTCAGGTGGATGGATTATTTGGGCAAAGGAGAAATGCTCACTAACAGAGATGTAAACAAATTTGTGCCCAAAATGTGCAAGAAATAAGCTTTTTGTGCATACAGAACATTTCTGGGATCTTTTATTTCAGCTCATGAAACATGTGACCAACACTTGACATGTTGTGTTTATATTTTTGTTCAGTGTATATATTTGAGTAATAGTGCTGGCTCTCAGTTTGACCTCTGGATGTGGTATCTACAGTGGGGGGAAAAATATTTAGTCAGCCACCAATTGTGCAAGTTCTCCCAGTTCAAAAGATGAGAGAGGCCTGTAATTTTCGTCATAGGTACACGTCAACTATGACAGACAAAATGAGAGAAAAAAAATCACATTGTAGGATTTTTAATGAATTTATTTGCAAATTATGGTGGAAAATAAGTATTTGGTCAATAACAAAAGTTTCTCAATACTTTGTTATATACCCTTTGTTGGCAATGACACAGGTCAAACGTTTTCTGTAAATCTTCACAAGGTTTTCACACACTGTTGCTGGTATTTTGGCCCATTCCTCCATGCAGATCTCCTCTAGAGCAGTGATGTTTTGGGGCTGTCGCTGGGCAACACGGACTTTCAACTCCCTCCAAAGATTTTCTATGGGGTTGAGATCTGGAGACTGGCTAGGCCACTCCAGGACCTTGAAATGCTTCTTACGAAGCCGGTGTGTTTGGGATCATTGTCATGCTGAAAGACCCAGCCACGTTTCATCTTCAATGCCCTTGCTGATGGAAGGAGGTTTTCACTCAAAATCTCACGATACATGGCCCCATTCATTCTTTCCTTTACACGGATCAGTCGTCCTGGTCCCTTTGCAGAAAAACAGCCCCAAAGCATGATGTTTCCACCCCCATGCTTCACAGTAGGTATGGTGTTCTTTGGATGCAACTCAGCATTCTTTGTCCTCCAAACACGACGAGTTGAGTTTTTACCAAAAAGTTATATTTTGGTTTCATCTGACCAAATGACATTCTCCCAATCCTCTTCTGGATCATCCAAATGCACTCTAGCAAACTTCAGACGGGCCTGGACATGTACTGGCTTAAGCAGGGGGACACGTCTGGCACTGCAGGATTTGAGTCCCTGGCGGCGTAGTGTGTTACTGATGGTAGGCTTTGTTACTTTGGTCCCAGCTCCCAGGATTTTTGCTCACCGTTCTTGTGATCATTTTGACCCCACGGGGTGAGATCTTGCGTGGAGCCCCAGATCGAGGGAGATTATCAGTGGTCTTGTATGTCTTCCATTTCCTAATAATTGCTCCCACAGTTGATTTCTTCAAACCAAGCTGCTTACCTATTGCAGATTCAGTCTTCCCAGCCTGGTGCAGGTCTACAATTTTGTTTCTGGTGTCCTTTGACAGCTCTTTGGTCTTGGCCATAGTGGAGTTTGGAGTGTGACTGTTTGAGGTTGTGGACAGGTGTCTTTTATACTGATAACAAGTTCAAACAGGTGCCATTAATACAGGTAACGAGTGGAGGACAGAGGAGCCTCTTAAAGAAGAAGTGACAGGTCTGTGAGAGCCAGAAATCTTGCTTGTTTGTAGGTGACCAAATACTTATTTTCCACCATAATTTGCAAATAAATTCATTAAAAATCCTACAATGTGATTTTCTGGATTTTTTTTCCTCAAATTGTCTGTCATAGTTGACGTGTAGCTATGATGAAAATTACAGGCCTCTCTCATCTTTTTAAGTGGGAGAACTTGCACAATTGGTGGCTGACTAAATACTTCTCTATATGTAACCTCTAACCCCTGACCTCCTGTGCTGTAGGTATACGAGGAGAAGCAGCATCGCTGTGAGAGAGAGCTGGAGGAGCTGAGACAGAGCTGTTCCTCTAAGATGAAACAGGCTTCACAGAAGGCCCAGAGAGTACAACAGGCCTTACAGCTACAGGTAACAGACAGAGATACTTTAGTCAACTTAGTTTGGGAAGCAGGGCCCTGCTTTGTGTGACAGGTATTGTTGCATGTTACATAAAAAACGATTCTTGTTATTGTTTATTACGGTATGATATGTTGCTTCTGTTTTGGTAGTGTCTCTTCATTTACGGACTGTCAAAATGTCACCCTAACTGTCTGTGTCTTTATTTCAGGTGTTCCAGCTGCAGCAGGAGAAGAAGAAGCTTCAGGAGGACTTCTCCTCTCTGCTGCAGGACAGGGAAGTGTTGGAGAGGAGGTGTGCCTCCATACAGAGAGAGCAGACACAGCTGGGACCACGTCTAGAAGAGACCAAGTGGGAGGTGGGTGGGTCAGGGTTGATTCATGTACACCATTTAAAAGTAAGTGATCTCACAAAATATTAATTCTCCCTCCCTCTCTCATTTCCTCCTTCCTACCCTCCCTCCCTCCCTCCCTCCTCCAGGTGTGTCAGAAATCAGGTGAGATCTCCCTTTTGAAACAGCAACTGAAGGAGAGCCAGTCAGAGCTGAGCCAGAAAGGTGGGGAGCTGGTGGTCCTGAAGTCCCAGCTGAGAGAGGTCAGGTCCGACCTCCAGAACAGCCAGGCTACGAGCCAGGAGGCTGGGTCGGCCCTACGAACACGCTCCCTGGAGCTGGAGGTCTGTGAGAATGAGCTCCAGCGCAGGAAGAGTGAAGCCGAGCTGCTCCGCGAGAAAGTTGGACGCTTGGAGGAAGAGTTGGCCCGCCTCCGAGATGCCCTGGCCAATCAGGGAGGAGGTTATCTTCCTGGAGGCCAGGCACCGGCCAATAACGGCCAGTGTATGAGCCTGCCCCTCCCCCAGGGGTGTGGGGGTGTGGGGGGTGGAAGTGGGGGCCCCAGCCCCACTATGGGGTACCGAGAGGCAGAGGAGGGGAGGCTGGGGTGGGGAGGGGAGAGTGATGAAGCCAAGGCTCAGAGGCAGAGTGCTGAAGCTGTGCTGGGACTCAGGCAACAGGTGAGCTCCAACAACAATGTTTATACTTTCTTTAAGTCTCATATCACACCCCATTCCTCACACCATTGCACTAGTTTATGTGGTTTCTCTACTGGTGTTCAGACAGTAAAACTTGCACTGTTGTGTCCAAAATACATGTTAAAACCACACACTTAGAAAGACAATGACCGACCTTGTTTCCATCATTTTTTTAAATTTTCATTACAGAATAGTGCTTGAATAATACGTATTTTTTGTACTGCTCTGTTGTGTATTGTTGTTTTAACATTGTGATAGAACAACTTTATATGGATTTTGAAATGATCAAATACATTCCACTAATCAGTTAATCAACCAATCAATCAATGTGTTGTGTGTCAGGTGGAGAGGCTGAGGGCAGAGCTGATGTACGAGAGGAGGAGCAGTGAGGAGCAGCTGGGAGGATTCGAGGAGGAGAGGAGGGTCTGGCAGGAGGAGAAGGAAAAGGTGATCCGCTACCAGAAGCAGCTGCAGCAGAGCTACATCCAGATGTACAGGAGGAACAGAGATCTGGAGAGGGTGATGAGAGAGCTCAGTCTAGAGCTGGAGAACAGAGACGTGGAGGACTACGACGTCCACAGCGGCAGCAACGACATACACTTCGAGGAAATCACCGCTACTGAGATCTAGAGGGACCACACAAGGGTGTCCTCTCGCCCCAGTGAGATTTAGAGACCAGACAGGGGCGTTGTCTAACCCCAGTGAAATTTAGAGACAGGGGCGTTGTTTAACCCCAGTGACATTTAGAGACCAGACAGGGGCGTTGTCTAACCCCAGTGACATTTAGAGACCAGACAGGGGCGTTGTCTATCCCCAGTGAAAATTAGAGACAAGAGTGTCCTCTCGTCCCCATGACTATTAGTGCCAGCACCCTGATTTGATCTGGTTTCCCCATCACTGCTACTGAGAGGTCTGCGATCAAAATGGAACCCTATTCGCTATGTAGTTCACTTATTTTGGCCAGAGAACAGGGTGCCGTTTTTAAATTTGCATCTAGACTACAGAGGGTGTACCTGGACTTATTCCCCTAACCACAGTACCAGCACTCTTTATTTCTCTACACTTAGAAAAAAAGGTGCTATCTAGAACCTAAAAGGATTCTTCATCTGTCCCCATAGGATAACACTTTGAAGAACCCTTTTTGGTTCCAGGTAGAACTCTTTTGGTTCCAGGCAGAACCTGGAACCAAAAAGGGTTCTCCTATGGGGAGAGCCGAAGTACCCTTTTGAAAGCCTTTTTTCTAAGAGTTTATGCTGTCATGGACATTAAGGGAGCATCTCTGACTAAGGGTTGATCCACTCCACTAGACATTGGGATGCACCCTCCTCTAGGCCCTCACAGGAACAGCTGACTACCTGCAGTCCGAAAGGACTCCATTACTTCGCCATTCGGACTTGAAAGAGGTTTAGGTTGTATCTCAATAGTTTAAAGTGGCTTCCTCTCCAGATTGAGATTCACCTTCAGATCAACATGTCCTCCTTGCCTTCTTAGATTGGTTTGATTGCCCAGCTATAGTACCAGCACTCTATGGGACGTATAATTTTACTTTTGACTTGAGAAACAAGCAGGCATCACTCAAACCTTGCTCAAATCAGGGTATTGAAAGCAATGGGAGCCCCGGAAAAAGGGCACAGATCTCAGATCAAGTCAAGTGAAATCATATCTGTATGTAGCACACAGGGGTGACTACCTGACCAACAACACCTTGACTGTGTTTCCGTTCGTCCACAGGACTCCGAGCACCTTTGCACTAAGCAATGGTGTAATAATACAACACCAAGTGTCCCACTTTTACAATGTGTGTTCTCATTTTATATATACGGTGTTCAATGGATCATCAACTCATCTAGAAGTAGCAATTTTAAGCTACAGCCTTGTCTTTTCTGAGTTATGGAAACACTGGAGTATTTTAATGGAATGTATAAGGACTCTTGGCACATAGCAAATGCAACCATTCAGTTATCAACACCGACTTAGAAACAAACTAGGCTACACCAAGAGAATACCTGGGATCATTTTGCACAAAAACTCATAATGCTCTTTTCAGTTCTGGACGTGACTGTTCTGTCTTTCTCATGTAGTTGACCCTTTGTATGGACACAGAAGAGATAGAAGCATGTAGCAATAAGAGGGAGGGCAGCTTGGGAGATCTCTCTCATATCAAAGGAAGAAACAAATCTCTCTCTCTCTTTCCTGTTAACTAGCACAGACTTTCATAACAAAGGAAGAAACAAACATTTATTGGTTAAAACTCAAGCTGCCCATCAAAGATATTGATGCTGTATCAGCTGCTGGGACTGTTATGGAGCCTTCTTGGATCCGTGAGGTCAGGGGTCATGGATCAGGGAGCATTTGGTGGCACTTTCCCTGATGGTATCACAGTGAAAGCAACAAAACATCCATGTCAAACTGTTATGTACTCCTCCCTTGTCCTCTCTCACTGTCACACATTCTGGACTGTGAATACTCTTTGAGTATTACTAGACCCCCCCCCTCTTCCTCCCTCCCTCAAAAAAGCCAAATTACACTTCCTAGTCTTCCTGTCCCTGACTGTGAGACTCCCTCACTGACATGTAGATAATGTGGATGGCATGATTGCATGTCTTTCCCTGTCTGTCAGAGTCGGTCCAGATAATGTAGGGGTTTGTGGTGGACATTGCATGATAGATTAGGCTAAGGCATGACACACAGGTCATTATGGAACTGTTACAGTGGTTATGTTATGGCCTTGGGAGCTCCTAGGGGAATGGGACTGAATCTCTGGTCAACATTTTGGCAGCCAATGGGAACCATATAAATATAATTACTTGAATGTAATTCTATGTCTATGCTGGGAACCATAGATAAATATGGCAGTCCTCAATTGTGCTTCCTCATAAGAATGGATTCAACTAGAGTTGTGGTCTTTTATATTACAGAGTAAAACAAAGTATATAAGAAAATAATCTAACAGATAAATAAAAATCAATATGATCTATGATGATGATGTATATATTTTTTATATAGCGCCTGAAGATATTTTGTGGTAACACCGGTACCATTGTGGGTTTAATATACAAAATATAATAAAGATTTCTATATATCTTTACAGCACCACACATATCCCAATGAGATGATCAATCACAATTGGAAAAGGTCTGGAAAGAGTGGAGTGGAGTGATCTATTGCATGCATTAAAAATATTATTTTACATCATATTTTACAAACTCCATTCTTTTTTGTTGATCAAACTGCATTTTGATATAAACGCAACATGCAACAATTTCAAAGATTTTATTGAGTTACAGTTCATATAAGGAAATCAGTCAAATTAAAAAAATTAATTAGGCCTTAATCTATGGATTTCACACAGGTGAGCCTGGGAGGGCATAGGCACACTCACTTAGGAGCCAGAACCAGTCAATCAGAATGAGTTTTTCCCCACAAAATGACTTTATTACAGACATAAATACTCCTCAGTTTCATCAGCTGTCCGGGTGGCTGTTCTCAGACGATCCCGCAGGTGAAGAAGCCAGATGTGGACGTCCTGGGCTGGCGTGGTTACAAGTGGTCTGCGGTTGGGAGGCCGGTTGGACCTACTGCCAAATTCTCTAAAACGACGTTGGAGGGGGCTTATGGTAGACAAATGAACATTTAATTATCTGGCAACAGCTCTGGTGGACATTCCTGCAGTCAGCATGCCAATTGCACGCTCCCTCAAAACTTTAGACATCTGTGGCATTGTGTTGTGTGACAAAACTGCACATTTTAAAGTGGCCTTTTTTTTTGTCACCAGAACAAGGTGCACCTGTGTAATAATCACAATGTTTAATCAGTTTATTTTTATGCCACACCTGTAAAGTGGTTGGATTATGTTAGCAAAGAAGAAATGCTCACTAACAGGGATGTAAACATTAATGGTCATCATTGTTCAATGCGATTTCTCTTTCATTTGGCTGTCATTATCACCATCAACATCATTCATGTCACCCCATATCATCTTCCTCATTTGTTGTGTTTGGCATCTTCAGACTACATTTATTAACACAAAGCATTTAATCCAAATAATATTTCATACGTGTTCATCACATAGAAACATAGATACCTCCATAGCATGATCTTTAACGCATTCAAGTGGAATAAGTAGCACAGGTGTAGTGAACCAAAAGGGAACCCCTTTTCACATATCTCACTGTTCTTCATAATCCCATAATAACCATTTTCTGTGTAAATGTCCAACAGTGAACGACATTCTAGTCCTTTACGCAGACAAAAATATATATTTCAAATGTAGCCAAAGCAACGCGTTTGTTTCTATTAGTCTTGTTTGTTTTCTTCCTTAGTGTGCATAAATATACAATTATATATTTGTGTATTTATAGTGTTCTGTTAAGTAATCCGTGGTGTTTGTAGTCATTCATGTATATTTTCATGCTGTAAATTTCATCTATAAAATGACTGTTTTTATTAAAAGATACAAAATGTCCCCATTAAGTAACGGTTGTTGGAATTTACTATGTGGTGCATTTGTACATAAAAAAAAAAAATGTCTGAAGTGATTTTCGGGCGAATCCTAACACATTTTCACTCTCAGCCATTGATATTAATGCACGACTAGAGCTGGGATTCATATAAAGGCGAGATGGAGCGCTGTGCAGTGCACAATGCGCCTTTGAATGAATTCCGGCATAAGTGAAAATTTGACTTAAGTGGAAGTTAGGATTTGCCCCTTCACATTTATCAGTTGATAACTAAACTACTTCCCGTAACTACTTCCATTAATGACATTACACGATCCAGAGACACAGGGAGACTGTGTAAAGTGTAAATTTGTATAATGATCTGAAGGCATTATGGATGCACCTTATTACATGTTTAATACATGCTAGCTACACGCGTATAACAGCTCATTATGCATCAACTACATGTATATAACAGAAGCTTATCTGACCATACTGCCATTGAACTTTTGTCACCAGCCAGACACTCCAGCCCTACAGCAAGTCATATGTAAGCATCTCTCAGGCTCTTTGTCTCTCATAAATGTAAGGCACTATGCGTAATGTATTACACTGGTGATTCTATGGAGTTAGGAACCTAAACTTAACTCGGCATCAGCCCTTCCCAGACCCATGCAGTCCCTCTCTCCCAGCGCTAGCCAATCTCTCCCACCCTCTCCCAGCGCTAGCCAATCTCTCCCACCCTCTCCCAGCGCTAGCCAATCTCTCCCACCCTCTCTCCCAGCGCTAGCCAATCTCTCCCAGCCTTAGCCCCTCTCTCCCTGGCCCAGACCCATACAGTCCCTCTCTCCCACCCTCTCTCTCTCTTTCACCCCAGTCCTAGCCCCTCTGCCTCTCTCCTACCCCCAACTTCGCTCACCCCAGCCCTAGTTTAAGCAATGGTCCTCATATCCTGCATTTATCATTTAGGTTTTCTCCAACTCCTCCATGTCTTTACAGGCTCACTCCACAAGCCTATGTAATCAAGCCTGATCCAGAAACATGGGCTCTGTTGGCCAGAAATAGTAAAAAATAAAATAAAAAGTAACACAAAATTATATAAAACAATAACGAGGCGATATACAGGGGGTACCGGTACCGAGTCAATGTGCGGGGGTACAGGTTAGTCCAGGTAATAAGAGGCTATATACAGGGGGTACCGGTACCGAGTCAATGTGCGGGGGTACAGGTTAGTCCAGGTAATAAGAGGCTATATACAGGGGGTACCGGTACCGAGTCAATGTGCGGGGGTACAGGTTAGTCCAGGTAATAAGAGGCTATATACAGGGGGTACCGGTACCGAGTCAATGTGCGGGGTTACAGGTTAGTCAAGGTAATTTGTAAATGAGCACAGTTGGATAGGAGCCCGTAAAATGGCAGCCATCCCCTCCGGCGCCATTATTAGAATGGTGCACTTGGTAGTGTGTGTGGTTAAGTGTGCATGTGTTTTGTTCTCTGCTTCCACAAAATTAAGTTCCCTTCCCTTGATGATCTCTATATTAATATGGATTGCTAGCTGCTGACTCCTAACAACGCTAGATAACACCCCTAAGGATTACAAACTGTTTTTCTAAAAATACAAGTTAATATAACAAAAGGGATACATATAATCAAGTCCATCTATGATAAATAGTATTTATCACATATTATATACAAAGTAGGCACAGTAGACCTACATGTCGACTGCAGTTACAACATAAAATGTAAAAACATTTATTTTGGAGGTATTTACTGTTTGCTATGGAAACAAACATTGTCCTTTTTTCCCAAGAGGAGAAGCAAGTTTATTGGTCAGTGTCAAGAGATACCCATGCTCCTCTCCTCTGGCAATAGACAATTCCTTTCCATTGCAGCCTAGCTGGAGCCAACCGTCTGCATTAGAGGAATCCTCCTCCTCTTTAAGTCGACATGCGTTCTAGTTTGAACCAGCATTACATTAATTTCCATTTCCAGTGGGTGGGTGAACTGCACTTCAGAGCATCCTTGTAGACAGGCCAGTAGTACTGTGTGTGTGTGTGTAGTACTTGTGTAAGCCTGACAGTGGGCTAGTCAGCTGGGCTCTTGGGGTCCCTTGGAGATCTTGACGACGAACACCATGGGATCTTTGGCCTTGTTGCTGAACACGTCCACCGCATACTGATGGGTCACACGCTGCAGAGACTCACCGTCCACCGAAACCAGCTCATACCTCACCTGGGGAGACACACACAAAGAGAGAAACACACACACACAAAGACAGGTTAGAGGTGATACACACAGAGACCTACACATGCTTACTGTGCAGTGACCTGGGCTCCCACTCAGCATCTACTGCTCTCCTTCTCTAATCTCCATTTTCATCCCAGTAGATTCATTACCATATATTCTCTCCCCTCTTTCTCTCTCAATCTTTCCTTTCTTTCTCTCTCTCACACACATGCTCAAGGTTTACCCTCAGCTGAAGGTTATGTTGAAAACACATGCTGAATGCCTCCCCCTGCATTGTTTCCTGCAGGAAGAGAACAGAGTACTGTTGAGTTCTAGAACCCTGAGGAGAGGAACTTCCTGTGATGTCATCAGGCCACACTGAGGATGCACCTGGCTGACAACCCCAATGAACGGTCAAACACAATCACAAGGCCAGAGGTATGTGACACTACAAGGTCCTCTTCTCGATCTTCCCCAAACCAGCGCCCTGCTGGAATACTCAGAAAATACAGCTCCCCTCATGAAAC